>NC_049991.1:2460706-2542105 GCF_000003815.2 Branchiostoma floridae | reverse complement strand
ACACAAAACGGATAAAATATTCAACAGCATGCCTTGTGCATATTTATCTGTATAAATTTTAAGTGTTTGTTTCCGCAAACAGCCCGGGCCCTGCGGAAAGGAAATGTGACGTAGTCAGTCGATGACACAGCTAAGAAAACAGTAACAATATTATGCATTGCCTAATCAGTAGCGATCGTCAACAGAATAAAACATATACGACCAAAAGGTCATGCAAATAACACAAGTTACAGACTTAGGCTACATCAAGTAAAATCTATGCATGGCACCCTATGCAGACTCAAAATTTAACGCTAGAGGGCAAAAATGGATAAAGACAAACAAGACGCCAAGATTTTCAAAATAGACACCATAAACGTTGTACTATATTAAAGAAGAATTGAAGAGACAATCCATGGTATCACAGCCAACAAGTGACATTAGAGTGGTAGACTGGTAAACTAGTATTTCCTCCTTGGTATCACTTACCATGTTGACAACTACAGTCATGGCTACTACATCCGTACCACTTTTACTATCAAACTATTTTACTTTTACAAGTACGGTCATACCTACACTACTTTTATTTTCGAAATCAGGTGAAAATTGATTAGCACACTGAAGTCATCCATAAAATTTACTTGCCATGCACTTACTTTGTGTGTAACAACGTGTCGTTTGGGGTGGGTTCGCACGTTCGTATATTTTCAAGTGCGTGTAAGGTCCGTATGGAAGTTTTTAAGCCTCTATCAGGCTCTATACATGTCGTTGGAAGAATATACACATATGTAAATAGTAGAAATTGGACAAATATAGACACACAGCACGCCTTCTAATAATATATTTGTACAAAAATGCAGTTTAGAAATCAGAATAATTAACTACTGCTATTTTCCATTCAGTTCAGTACAACAGTTCAGTACAACAGTTTTGCAATCGTTAGATCACTAAGACTATCTTGAAAAATCTTGAAAAAAATAGAGAATCCCTGCCTCCATTTTTTTCAGGGCCGTTATCGTAAACGCAACATTTCCCCAAAGGCTTTACCGCACACAAGAGCTCTTAAAAGTCACTTAACGTATGCTAGACTTATCGATCGATGGAGTAATGGCTTCCTGTTGCGTCATTGTTTATCGTATGATGTCATATTTTTTCCTGTAGCCGTTAACGTTACGTCATGAGTTTGTCAAATAAAATTCCGAGGGAGGGGTGGGAGTGGTGCGGGAAAATACCAGAAATGATGCATAATTCTGGAAGACTTAGAAATTTCTGGAAGGGTTCAACGATTAAATAGTTGGTCTTCTGCGTAAATTCTGTTATACGTTGATACATGTATCAAGATGGAAAAATGCCAGGCATGATGTTTGATTGTATTTTTGTGTACTGGTAATAGCATTATGGACAAAATATGGCAATACTTTGGCGTTTGTCCGATTTTGTCTCTACCAGACTGTCTACGCTGGATATCATAGAGTGAATAATTTGCTACCAGAGGAGTTGGTCGACCGGAGGGGAAACGTTTACATGAACCTTAGTGTGGACTGACTCCTGTGACCATTTTCCATTTCCCCCCGAATTCTACGATCCCCGCACCCCCGTAGAAAGGCCTGGTGGAGGCTACGACTTTGTAATGATTTGGGCTTTGTCTGTTCGTTCTTCTTTGAAAGAGGAAGTTTGAATTAACAGAAAAGCATGCTTACGTTTCTGTTATTTTTGTTGCACACCTGCTAGCTTCTCACCGATACCCATGGAAAAACACCTGTTACGTCACAGGCACACAAACACACACGTACCCTAGTGAATCATTTGCCGTTGTCGCCCTCTCATGATAGGCTTATGTATGAATCATTGAGACTATATCAGTACTTTGAACCTTCTAGATTAACCATTGTGGACGTTACAGCATGCCACGTGGACCGTCTGGTCATGGGACTCCCGTCTCTATGTTTGAAAACAAACCCACCCACGTAACAACGTTTCTGATTGGTCCCGCTGCGCCACGCCGTTTAAGATGACCTCACTGATCATCCAATGGGACGGCGTGTTGGTGACATCATCGTTCGGTGCTGTGGGCGATAAAAACAGGTTGAGTTACATGCAAACCTCACATTTGTTTTGGTCGTCTGACTAACTCAGATCGCTGAATTTTAGGAGCATTTTGACCATTTGTTGCAAACTTTTGAAGTTTTTCTCGCTTAATTCTAGAGAATCTAGACGAATATCAACATGTCGAGTCCACAGGATAGCATGACGTTCTTTGAGAGCAACTACTACGACGAATACGAGTATTACAACTTCGACACTGACAAAATCGTTGCGTCAGGTAAGGTACATTTTGTCTCAGCTCTAGTAAGAAATTTACCCGAAGTTTATTTTTAAAAATCTCCGTGTTTTGACAAATATATTTCAGTCAATTGAGCGCTAAACGACTGGAAACCATTGTGAAAACAAGAGCGATCGAAACAGGGAACGTTAACATAGACTGAAGTGGTGTTGTTTGGCAACATGCCATTGTTTGGGGGTTTGGGACAAATTCTTGAGCGACGTTTTGTCTGGCTGCAAGGATTGTAACATACTTGCCCCGATAATATCTGAATGGCAACGGTCCTAAAAGACATTTAGGAATTCTTGACGATGTTTCTGTTGTTACCACAGTTAGCGAAGACTATAGTGAATGAGAAATGCGGATGTATGTTTTCATAGGTCACGTACTCTATTGTATACGTTACACTTTAAACAAGTAGTTTATGCAGGGGATTTTTCTACCAGGGAAAGTCACAATCGTGCCATTGGAATACGATGTTTCTGTTGACACCACAGTTAGCGAAGACTAGTTCGTAAGAAATGCGGATGTATATATTCACAGGTCACGTACTTTAAACTTCAAACAATCAGTTTGTGCAGAGGAATTTTTCTACCTGGGAAAGTCACAATCGTACCATTGTTCATAACACGCGACAGGTCATGACCTGTCCTTTGTACTTTGGCGGCTGCACGGAAGAAATTTTGGCTGACCTTTTGTTTGGATGTTATCTGAAGAGTTTGGAATACCTTTCCGCTACACAAAGTAGATAACATCCTTTAAGCACCACAGCTTAGGTAGGCCTTATGTTGTAGGTTTTCCATGATTTGTTTTCGTCTAGGGTGATTGAGAACAAAATGCTGAGACTAAGGGGGAACCATGACGCTTTATTGATTGATTGATTGATATATTGATTGATTGAAGACCTTCATTGCACTTTTTGCCACACCGGGCTAAGAACAGGTCACCAAAAGACTTGTTGAAGAGATTCAGTTAACGGATACAAAATAAAACTGTCGTTGGATAAATTCAACTCCTCCTCAGCGGCTTGTCTGTTAAAGTGGAGAAAAAAGAACAGATATGTTTTATGATCGATGGGTTGTCTAGTTGCACTAGGAATATGAATTTTTCTACAGCACTTAGGTGTATGACATACTCTTCCCCATAAGTGTGCTTGGTTCTTCTACGTGCAGAGGTTTAACGCAAGATAATAAGCTTATGCCTGAAGCTATCTCATTAAAAAAAAGTAAAAAGTTCTAATTTATGGAGCTGATCTCTGTTGATTGTTGTGGGAGTAGGCAAAAATTCGTAATGGCTGAAATGTGCTTTTGATATTCAAAACCGTTGGACAACAAAACTTGTTCAGTATTTGCAATTTATCAACGTTTTTCATACATGTTTAAACTAATTTGCTGACGCCTAGTTTGGTACACACTGTCATGAAAACACGGATAGATTTGTAAGGATGAACTAGAACGTATAATTTTAAAAAAAGACTGGTATTACTAATTGCGCATTACACTTGGCGTCTGTTCCAGTGCATTGCTTTTGGGGACATTTCTGATAAGACATTCTTCCTTATATAGCGACAGAAAAATTCAAACGAAAGTAAGGGGGGGGGGGATCACCTACAAAGAAACTTGTACTGAATAGGCTAGGAACCAAAAGCTCCTTGTATAGGGAACTAAGAAACAGCTGTTTTGACGGATTTAAGTAGTACCTTAGACAATGTTTGCTGTACTAAACCCTTTGTTTATTTGTTTTCGTGACTATACAGGACAAGGAAGCGGTAAGGGCCGGACGAAACGCGAGCAGGAGCTGCACAGCCAACGGTTCGACCCGTGCGGAAACGTCAGGATAACCGTTACAAAGTTTCAAAACACGGAGAGAAAGAGGAAGAACTCTAACGACAGGAGCTGAAACGCCGCCTAGCGGACATTGCAGGACAGACAACAAATTGGGTACGTTTGATTGCTGCTGCAAAATAATCATCTTCCTCTAAGCTTTACAAATGATACCTGTTAGAGCATTATTCGTTAACGTCACGCATCTGATATCACTGTTTCTAGCCTGCAGTACCGACACAATTCGACAGAGGCCGTTGGGAAGACGTGGGAAAAATCGGCGTCCCCTTGAGGACCTTTGTGACCATCGAACGGACTTCTACTGAGCAAAGGATTGTGGACACTGAACAACGACAGCAAAAGCTGATTGCTTTGAAGTGTCGGAACTATGTAAAGGGTCGCATGGTGAACGGTAGATTATTTTACCATGGGTTTGTTTTTATAGACTCACATAAATATATTTGCATACGTACAGATAAAGTGTAACGGTTCTCTGGTATTTCTTAATACAAGATAAGCTAGAACATCATGTTTAACTATCGAGTAAACACGTAGTGTTATCATCTAAAAGTATATAATACGTAGGCCAACAGGTGCATTTTTCCCATATAATGCTCGAACATAATTTGCATATCATATATGATTAGCGTCAGTCTAACAGATACTTTGCACAGGGATGGTACGCAGGATATCTTCAAAGTTTTTTTGTACAATACAAACAGTATTTTGTCTTTAAGACGTATTTCTTGTACAAAAAAGTTTGTATATAATAAACTTCAACAAAAGCACATGTTTTGTGTTCTCTTTGTATGTGAACATAGGGCGGGTGCACGTGGGAACAATAACAGAGAAGTTCATATACAGACCAACAGAATAATTTGTTGGAAATTTTCTACTGTCCATGTTCATTTTATCAGATAGTGTTTTACAACAAATATACATAATTCAATCGCAAGAGGATACACGCATTTACCTTTGTGCCAAATTTTAACTCATTCGATTAAAAAAATTAGCCTGTTATAAAACATTGCTTTGCTTTTTGACTCACCCTCTACTTCTTCATTGCTTAGATGTCTACACTTTTTTTCAACTTCTGAACAAGTCATTTATTTGGGTCTTTGCTTATTCTCCTCACTCTTCACTGTATACAATATTTGGACCTTGAAAGGCACCGAAAGAGCCATAAACTCCGGGGTTAAATTCGACAGACGGCGCTGGTAAGACCAGCGAAAAGCCCGTGTTACTGTGGACCTTTGTGACTATCGTCGTAACGAATAGACTTCTACTGAACAAATTATTGCGGACATTAAACACCGACAGTAAAAAATGCAAATAAATCAACATAACAGATTTAACAGCCATCGAAGTATATCTTAACTCTAATTATAATCTTCTCAGATTGTTGTTTTGACAGAATGTAAAAACTGAAATACCCTTACTAACATCCCGATGAAATCGCGCTTAACCCTATTCAGACCGGACTTTTTTGGTCATCCCTGGACCGGGGGGGGGCTTTTGAGGCCCTCCACTCCTAAGTCCTCGAACTCTCGAACGACGTGCCGTAAGGCCACCAAATTTTCAGGACATTATATCGACATAATATCTGACAAGTATTTGACGTTTGACGTTACGTTAACGTAAGATGACGTAATTATGACGTCATCAATTTGATTATATTGGCCGGACCCATGAAAAAGGGTATTCTCAGAAAACTTCAAGTTATACTGCAAAAATGTAACAATAAGTGCAGATAACAGAATAATAATGTTTATTACGACTTGTATTGCCAATAGCAACATCGATGACGTCATAATGACGTCATAAAATGACGTCATGCACATCTAAGATGCTCCGCCATATTATATCCACCACCTTGAATTTTTAAAACTTCTTTTTTTGCAACAAATAATAACAAAGGGCAATGGAAATAGACTAAGTTCATTCATTTAGATGGTTTTTGATGAAAAAATACCAGGTAGTTACAAATTTTAAGGGAAAATAAGCCTGTTATTCTTGATCTGGCCATACGGTCCGCCATCTTGGATTTTGGGCTGATGACGTCATCAAATTAGCATAATTTATGCATATATAATTATGAAAGATATGCTAAATAATATAAGATTTTATTTATGTAACAAAATAGCAGTAATATAGCAAATAAATGTGAAAAATACAGTTTGTTAGAACCAAAAATAGTGATTTTTGGCAAAACTGCCTGTCAGCAAACGGTTGCCATGGCAACACGAAAAAATGGAAAATTTGTCAAACTTCGCAAAATTGTTGCCAACAATATTTTAGGAAAACTCACCAAATTTGGTGGCTTTAGCGTAAGGCGTTCTGGCATTATAGGACATCGAAGTTAGCGCGGGCCTCAAAAGCCCCCCCCCCCCTCCCCCTCGGTCTGAATAGGGTTAAAACGTCCCTGCAACCGATCATCAAGCGAGATAATCTCTGATCAAGAAAGGGACTGTTATAGTTGAGGTGACAATGGACGGTCTCACAGCGTCACCTATCAACATTGGTCGGTACTGCACCACGTCTATCAAAATACAAGTTGTTTCTAAATCACGAGATGTCAACGCCTGTCCTTTACTTTACTTTAGTGACGTTAAATTCCACCCTGTTCATAATCTAAGTCGATTTATTCTTTCGCCAAGATGTATCTAAGACAAATATGAATAACGACGGTCGATGCACAGTTGTGCATGGCAAAGTCAACCAAATGTACATGCTGCAATATTTCATTTGGCCGTTAGACGTCTCTTCTGAACCACACCGTCCATTCCAGGGCTTCCTCCCAGTGATAGACAAAACCACGTAGAAACATGCACATTACATTCACTATATATATAAAGCTGGCGATAATAATTAACAGCGACAGTTAAGAAATTGTACTGTCGTTGTTTATTAGCTTTGTCGGCTATAAAGATAACCTTCTTGAGGTAATGTAACCAAACGACTTGGCGACGGAAGCTTTCTTCAGCACCAAGGACAGATATCCGCAACACCGTGTAGCAGCGACCTCTATCAACACTTGCTAGAACTGCAGTCACAAATCTTCCCGTCCTGTCGAAGACATGGGCGGGGCTGACCCTTGACCACACCAATCATCTGCGGCCCGTGTAGCAAACCGTGCGGCGGCGCGCGCCACCTGAGAAACCTGATCCAACCTGCCCGCCGCCTTAACATCTCTACATACCGCCTCCATACAATCGCTACATCGCCTTCAACGCAAGAGAAAACGATTGACAAAGAAGGTATGTTACGTTTAGGTTGAGTCGTATTGTTAGAAATTTTAGATTTTAAGAAATCTAAAGAATCCGTCTTGCAGAATCTTGTGTATCAAGTGCCGAAGGAGCATCTCCAATTTGTTTGGAGTTGTCATGGACACAGAATACGTACGTGTTCAGGTGTGTTATGTTACAGTACCTTACGCACCGGGCAGTGGCGCATTGTGTTACACCGTCCCGATCTTACCGGCATATCCTTTAAATAGAGCCTATAGTAAGTTCCTGCCTTCATTAAACGGCGAAGTACTCCGATAGTCTTCAAGCCAGTTCGACCGAAGAATTCGATCGCACAGGTAAGCACTTTAAGTGTGTCCAAGATTCCCAAAACGCAAACAGACAACTGTTATTATGAATGGAAAACCAGTTTCCATGTTGTCCATATGTCTATTGCATTCTGCTCATGTCAGCACCGCAGTTTAGATGATGGGGGCCAATTTCTACCTCCTTGTACAATCTGGAGGGCGGGCGGACCGTGTAGTCTTGATGTATGCCACGGTGTAGCTTGCGTAAAGAGGCCAGCACGGGCATTCCAGTCTTTGTAATGGACTTGCAATAGATTTCCAATGTTCTGGGGGAATGATAGCAACGTTATAGGGAAAGCATTCTCATAGGATTTAAAAATTCCAATGATGTTTCTAAGCGTATGTGTATACTTATAATGCTTGTCAGAGTCCTTTTTTTTACTGGTTAAAGATGATAGCTTTTGATAGATTGATATCACTTGGATTTGTTTACAATAGGGAACTTCTGTTATGGTAAATACTAGTAAACAATATGTAAACAAACAAATTGGAAATTCCACATTGAATTGTATCGTAGTCTTTATCTATAAGATTTTGACAAGGACAGAGATGTTGCTTTGCGAATCTGTTAAGAAAACCAAAGTTTTCAAGCAAGCAAACTGGAATATTTTTCATTTTTCGATTGTCACAAAAAATGTTTGATATTTACCTGCGCAATGTTCAAATATTTGAACTACCATATGTTGTACCTATTGTCAGTCATTTGGGTACTGAGAAAAGTGTTTGAATGTATTCTACCTGTCTATGTTAGTCTTATTCTATAGGAAAATCAAGTCAGTATGGTTGCAGTCTTGGAGATATCAATGATTACTAGTAATCAAGGACCTTGCGACTAGACTTTTTGAAAATTTCCCATCCATGTAAAATGTCTGAAATTGTTGTCTAAAAAGCATTGTGATACTAAGTACTAGTAGTAGTGCATTGAACACCGTACATGTCTGAATAGGTGTGAAAAACACCCACCATTATGTATTGAGGTTGCTTATTGACTACAGATGAACTGCATTTTACCTGCCAATGTTTAAACATTACTATTCTGAAAGAAGTAAAGTATTCCTAGTATTCTACAAAATTTTCCCAAGCTGTTCACACCTTATTGACCACCAAAAACAATCTTCTTGCTTAAGTCATCCAATCTGTCTGTCTTTGAAAATATTGGACAATTCATCTCCCACTGCATACGAAAAAGAAGTCAACCCCTTTGAATCGTCAAATAGTTAGTAGAAATAGATTTAGAATACATGTCATTTCCCCAGCTTTTGATCTATGGATATATTTTCTTTTAACGAGATTGTTCAGAGTAAGGTTATTAGACCACTTTAAGGAAATGAACTAAGAAGTTAAAAATAACTGTACACGGAGATAGCTGTAGACATTTGTTTTGAAGGCTGATAAGTTGTAGACAGTAGGGAAGCTGAGTGAGTTATCGTCGAGAGAGTTCTATGATTTGACTGTCCAGGGAAAGAAACTGTTGCTGTAGAAGGTGTTGGATATATGTATTTTCCTTCTTTGTGAATATAGTTTTGTATGCCTCACTGTTTTCTTTATTTGTCATTAGGCTTTGGCATGGGTATTGTCTCAGTGCGATAAAGTTATAATCTTCATAGTGAACATTCATTTGAGTAGTGTTTCCTTTGTTGGATGACACTCAAGCAAAATGTTCCACACTCAGAAACGTCATTAACGCTAGTTCACCTTTATCCGTGGGGTAACCGATATCCGTTGTTTGGCAAATCAGTGTATTAAGGCACATCAATTTGACGGGTGGTAGTTTTAAATTGTACTGAAAATATGGAAATTTTAAACCAACGTCCGTCAACGTGATATCCCCAAATACACTGTTTTTAAAAGCAACGGATATAGGTTACACAACGGATAAAGGTGAACTAGCGTTACATGCAGTGGGCGTGTGAGCTTTCTTCTTAGTTACCTGGTACATTTTGTATTGATGCATTATTATATAATAATCCACGCTCCACTAGTCACATTGTGCGTTTTTGTGTGAAGGTCTTAGTCACACCTAGTGACCCACACAAACAATGTTGGGAGCTTTGGTTGCTGTGGAGTTTATCACTATGGAGCGATGAATGTTTAATAAACCAAATGTAACTTTAATGTCTGACGATAAAATGTAACGCACGAGACAAATGCTTTTATCATAATGGGTACAGGTACGGGGATATTTTAGCTCCGTTGGGTAAAGTGCTGCTCATTCAACAAGTTTTTGAATAACATTCTTACATTTTATAGCCTGGAAAATTTTATTTTTGTAATAGCTAATTCCAACTCAGTATAGAATAGGTTGGTAACTTGGTATATTTGCCCCCCCCCTTTTCATATGCAGAGATGTTATATGATAATTACAGATCATCTGGACGAAGTATCATAAATTGATGAAAATTTGTAAGGAGGGGTATTGACAAGAGACCTGGCACATCCCCGTCTTAATTGTAATAAGCGAAAGGGTGTTTCACAGTCTGTAAGGGGCGGTATTACCCTGTCGTATTCAAGCACATCGACCGATGATGATGACAATGAATGTTGGCACTTAGTATTCTTTCTTCAGTTAACTGTCAAAAATCAAGGACTCTGTTCTAATGACAAAAAAAGGCACGTGAATACCAGCACGTTGTCGAAATTTAAACAAAACCTGTGGTCACAGGTCAAGCCTTGCTATTTACTCAGTGTATTTGTTGATCACCAGCTATGTAAACACGGTCATTGTGATTTGCGATAACCTAATTTTCTGTGAAAGTCCATTATAAGAAGTGCACTTCAGGACCTGTACAGTTGTAGGCTTGGGGATTTGACCGCCCACTGCTAAAATGTATTGATTATACACTGTTGGTATTTGTTTTTACATGACCATTGGTGTTACCATAACAAAGTTCGTTATTCAATGTCTTTCAATCAAACATGAAGTCTATTTTTCAGTCCACCTTGCTATTTGCTGAGCTAATATTTGAAGTCTGTCCATAGCAATAAAATCTCTGAGTCTATGAGCTATTTTCATCTATAGCAACTGAGACTCTTTCAGACAAAACATTCCATTTTTAATTATTCTATATATTATATAGTATTACATGGTTACAGTCATGTTATTTTCATTTCCTTGAATTTGAAATGAAATACATTTCTGATATCATAATCTTAGATGAGATCATTTCTCTACAAACACTTTCATTAAGAACTCCAAACCTAACATAATATAGAATATCAAATCATAATAATCCTTTCCTTGAATTTGAAATGAAATACATTTCTAATATCATAATCTTAGACGTGATCATTTTTTGCAAACACTTTCATTAAGAGCTTCAAACCTAACATAATATAGAATATTAAATCATATTAATCCTTTTCCAAATGCTCGCTTATTGTTTCTTTTGGGGTACAGAATCTCTCCGTGACTGTTAGCACTGAGTCGTGCATTTCATATTCTACGCTACGATCTCTGGGTTTATGTAAGCTTTCCCTGATCCGGAATTTATGATGGGTGTTTGAATTAATGGAAAAGCTGTTCAAAAAACAAAGTGCATTTTGTACAAGTGGTTGCTGTTGTGAGAGTGCCACTGGGGACTAGAGTGAACCTATGATATTTACCCGTCTTTTAGATGCGCCCTTTGCTGGGCTTAATTCCCAAGGGAACACTCACTTACCGCGGACGTCTGCGCGACTTTTAGCTTTGCGGCGTTGGAATTGATACGGGAAGGGCTTGGAGCGTCTGAGCCGTAATAGATTTCTAGTACGCCATAAAATGTTAGAAGGGGCGAGATATTGGTTCAGAATTACTCAAGGGAATAAAATACAAATAAAGTGTTTTTTTATGTGTTGATAAGTCTTCACCAAAGAAGTCATAGAATATGTGGACTGTACAATGGACTGTAATGCTTGTTCACCTTTATCTGTGGTATAACCTATATCCGTTGTTTTTAAAGATAGGGTATTCAGTCAAGTCAAAGGACTGTGCTTTAATTTAAAATATATTTTGAAAACGTTGCAGTTTGCAGTTGATATCCGTTGACTGTATATATCCCTAGATACCCTGTTTTTACAAATAACGGATATAGGTTCCCCCACGAATAAATGCAAGCCGGCGTTACACCTATTAGTATTTTGAAGACATAAAAAATAATATCATAATTGAATATTGAATATGATTTACTCAATAATGATTCATTTCAAAATAATGAGTATCAGATATTAACTTCAATTGTCATCATCATTTGTCAGTGTTTTTGTCCAATTAGTATTGTTAAGATCTATTTCTTTTATAACCTTGACCGTGTATATAGCTGCTCTCAAGGGCATCGTTGCTTATTGACCATTACTTTTATGGCCACTGACCACCTTAATGGTCAGCGAAGCACTAGATGTGATTCAGTGGGTGTATTGGATCTAGATCTAGACATGAATTGTTAAACCCTATTCATTTTGGATATCTAGCTTTCCTTTCATGTGTATCTATCAAGTTTGTCAGCCAAGGAAAGGAATTTTGAAAATTAATCACTTGTGGCTTCAAAAGCATTGACGTCATTGCTGCATGCAACGGACGTCCAAAGAAGTGGTTACGTTTTAACAAATGGTACCAGATGTTAATAGAATATCTAGTTTTATATAGTAGGGTTATCAATTCAAAGTGGGTGAAATAAACACTAATTCCTTGCAATCAGACCATATTGTTTCAGTAATATAATGTACTCTCTCTTTGCAGCCAGGGGCTGAATTGTGAGAATCTTACAATTTGCGGGGACACATTGCAAGGGTTTATAAAGCCTGAGCCTGCACACAGGGCTTGTGACCTCAATACCACAGTAGTTGTCCCAGTTGCGGCCATTGATATGTACCACTCACATTAGAAAGTCCCCTTAACTCTTTACCTTTTATTAAATGTGTTGATTTCTTTAATGTGCTTGCGGTGTGGCTCTCCTCAAACACAGGATCTCCATTTGACGTCCTATCCAAAGGACTTCCTTTACCTAATATATGCTAAGTATAGCTCATTTTTACCATTATCCCAATGGCACAACATCAGGGCACATCAGGGGTTTCGAACCCAGGACCTCTCGATCGGGGCCAAGCACCCTACCTATCTCGCCACTACTAAATCATCTTTGCAGCAACAGATTGTTTATTAACAGGTGTCAAAAATACCATCATCAATCATATTAGCAAAATTCAAACTTTTACAGTAAATAAATGATTATTATTCAGTACATTTTACAGATTTGATATCCAGTTTCAGCTGTATATCAAGTTGGTCTTTGTAAATCTATTCGTCCGTAACTTTACTTTCTTGGGAAATTAAAGTGTATGATGAATTTCAGGTAAAATGTATATCCTGACAGGTGAATTATTCATCATACAGATTTTGAATTCCTGTTATTATGCAAAGATGATTGCTATTCTATGCTTCTATGCAATGTTACAGCAATAAACCCTCTTGAGAGAATGGAAGCCTAAAATAGCATTCTGTTATGTATTCCACCAGTGATACCTATAGAATACAACACGGTGTATTCAGTCTCACCTGAGGTGCCAGGCAGACCGTAGGTAGGATCGCCCGAAGGCTGCAATTATCGATAAAATTTGTTTGGTATTGGTCGCGACTGTCAAATCGCTCAGCTGCAAGAAGGTTGCCGTTACGTACCACAACCTCTGAGATATCCACATTCTAGTCTTCTCCAATGACTGAGTACCGTATTTTCTCGAATGATGAGCACCCCAATTAAAATGGCCGAGTGGGTAGAGTGTTTGCTTTGCATTCAGTAGGTCGTGAGTTCGATCCCCGGCCGAGTCATACCAAAGACTCTAAAAATGGTACATGCTGCTTTTCTGCTTAGCACTCAGCACTGATGAGAAAGAGTATGGAAGTTAAACACACATCACTACTAGCGGACCAGCCCCCTGCTGTAGTGAGTTGCACAAATGCGTGGCCCAAGGGCTTCGAAGTGGAGATGGGCGCCACCCTACGCATCTGTAGACGCATGGGGAAACTTTAACTTTAACTTAACCCCTGATTTGTAGTACCTTTTCAATTTTGAAAAGTTTAAAAAGTGAGTAATTTATTCGAGAAAATATGGTACCAATCGTAAGGTGCACTGTAAGATATTCTCTTTGCAAGGCTGCTATCTACCCAATGTTTTGTGTCCAGCACAGTGTGTCCTTTTGTGTGTTGCCTTTTGTCCAAGTCAGTAAAGGATAATAGTTAATCCATACTTGTATGGTTTTGTGAGGGAGGAATACAACATATTGATACTGTGATACAAGCTAAGCCCTTTGCACTTCAAAGTAAGGCCATGTTTATTCAACTATGTGGATGACGTCTGCACCCGCACCAATTTTCATCAGTTTCCAAAAAAAATCATAAATCATACAAAGTACAAACAAATGTTTCACATTGGGTAAACATAGGGCATAAATTGCAAAGAAGTAGCAAAAAATGGAAACTTGTGCCAAAGTGAAAGAATGAACTCTCTGTCTGTTAGATCATTTGTTCCACCTTCCCAACCATTTAGCTTTCAAAATGAAAGCAAGTTTTCAAAGTCTTTTCTTTTTGCAAATTTTTTGCATAAGTTTGGCGGTTCCAAGAGGATGTCATCCATACAATCGAATCAACATGGCCTAGCCAAAGCAATAGGCGGAGCTTAAATGGTAGGGGTAGGGTTGATATATAACTGCTATTTTACAGGTAATGGCTTATAGATGAGGCGTCCTAGTCTTTGGGAATGGTTTCACATTCGGTACCGGCAGAATCAGCACAAGACGTAAAATGACAGAGGTTGGAAGGCCAAGTGTTGAGCATAGAAAATCCACATATATTGCTTCTAATATCACCTCTATGCTGTCGCAGCGTCCTTCATATAGGATTGGCATTCATAGCGAACACACGTGAGGCCGCGGCCGTGTGAAAGAAGCGCCGCGGGTAATTTCCAACTTCTTAAACCTCTTGAAATTGAAGCTGTTCTGAGATTCGCAAGAGGTGAATCAAGTATTCCCGACAGACGTCCCTGCCTAACCTGATCATTCCATCTGTTGTGCCGTCGGAATTCTAACTATCGTAGTTCCGGAGGGATTTCCCGAGTGGAATTTTTGTTTGCATACTGGGAGGAATATGATAGAGACATGGCATTTGATCAGGCAATGAAAATTCAGTGCATGGGGAAAACACAATGCATTTTCATTCATTCATCCCTTTGGTATATATTACAGAACACTTAGTAAACATGGTAACAGTTATAGATTTATGATATGTAATGACAAAAAATTTTATTAAATATCACCCAACTTGGAAGTTTAACTTATGCAAAGCAACATGCATTGTGTATTTGTTACAAATCTTTGGGAAAATGTAGAATCTTTTCGCCGTAGTCTTTTGTAAGGTCTTTTGTCAAACTACTTGCACACAATACGACTATACATTATGTCAATTAAGCTAGCTCAATAGTATTGTATGCAAGGGAAAAAAGGTTTCACTATTGCCAATCAGTACAAATTGCTAGTACTGGAATAAACAGGTAAGACCTATCCTTTGCTCTGATTGGCTACTGACAGAAGAAGAAAGAAAAAGAAAAGAACACACCAGCAAAAACAATTACATTTTCCCTACCTGGAAAAACATAAAAATCCATTCAATGGAGTATCACTTAGATCTGTGCAAAATCTATAAATTCAGGACATAACGGAAAAATTATAGCAGCAATAAAAAAATATGTGTAGAGAAGAGCTGTAAAATTCAAAGGGCAAAGCTACATGTGTGATAGCACAGCACTTAGGTATGACATTTCTCCCCTCTATTCCCCTTGCACAAAAAATCCATTTGTGCCGACAGATTCTATCATGTCCACGGCTTCTGATACGCGAGAATTCTCCACCACGAAGTCTGCGGAGATTGCTCAAGTGTGGGCGGAAGATGACGAATAGACACCCGGTTCAGGTTGAGAGTTGGCTGAGGAATGTGAAATCATATTGGTAGTGATGGATGTTGGCAGCCGACGAGCCCCTGTGCATATTGCGCGCATGGATCATCCCATGGCCTTAGTGGTGCTGCGCCATTCACGACGATAGAAGAACTTTGTAATGCAAAACGTAAGATGCCAAGGCTGTGGAACGTGAAGTATCAAATTGATTTTTTTGCTTGAGACACTCGTTTGGAACACCTGCTTCTGATCTGTTGGTCAGTAACTCTAACTGTGAGTGAGCTTAGGATATAAGAGTTTTCTTTTATATCACCTGCTGACGTTTTGATGTCTGTCAGACATCTTCCTCAGAGCTTCTAACAGGAGTTTTGCTTCTCGCCGCTATATGTAGGTGGCGCTTTTGCGGCGAGAACACTATCCGAAACGTGGCTGAGCTTGTACTACCCTTCGACAGGTTTCATCACTGGGGTGGACTTCTGTTTGGAATCATAGTGTTCTTGAAACGTCAGCAGGTGAGGAAAGCTGGTTGTGTAAAATAAAACTTTTATGTTCTATTATCTACCAATTGCAACCTCATGAAATCATTTTCAGATGTGAGTGTCAGAGCTTGTCTCAACAATTGATGTTTCTGACTCAAGGAGAAGAAATACTGTTTTTGTCTTTTTTGTGTAACCAACTTTAACCTTGGGCCTTCTGGTCTTGGTATGTGGTGACCATTGATTTTTTAAAGAAGATAAATAGAAATTCTATGTTATGTGACAAATGTCTTAGATATAATTTTTGTATCATATCAGTATTGTTCTTCAGAATATTTTCTTCTTACTTGAGTGTCAACTCAATATCAAGTTTGATCATTATCAGCAATGGATTTGAATATGTAACGTTACATAATGTGAGAGAACAGTAATTGAATTCAATCTAAGTTAAATAGAGAATGCTCTCTTGGCTTTTACTCACAAGGATTTCAACTCCAAATGCGATTTTCTTCTAAGTCAAAATTATATGCAGTTAGCTAGAAATCTATGCAACTGCAACAGCGATCAATTTTAGCTGTAACAGTTGATCATAACAGTGATCAAAGCTTCTGATCATTACAGCAATTAAAATCGATAATCAGGGTATTTGTTTCATGAGCTATCTCTTCCCAAGTTTGCCAGGGCTCAGAGAGATAAGGAAGACGAATCGATCTTCGAAACCTGTATCATAAAGTCAACTGTAAAAGTATCTGCATTGTGCCATACCATAATGGGAAATCGATAGGAAAACCCAAGGGCATTGTGCTGAAAATAATTAAGGTTACGCACAAAATCAAGTGTCCTCGACAGATTCTTAAGAGCACGTGTCTCGCTAGAGACGCACGACAATTAAGCCTGTGACGTATATGCAAATTCTTAATGGCCCAACTGTCACTTTGACATTTAGGTGGAAAATTTGCAGGTTGATCAATACGAAGCTCCGTATCAGTGGCGCCAAAAGGTATCAGCTCTCATGTTGTTATTCATTGCTTCTAAAAGGGGACGCCACATTGGGAGATGAGTGTTTAAGATAAGAAAAATCGAAGTAGATTAAGTGTTATTCAGCCCAAAGTACACATGTTTGTGTAGGTTTGAATGGACTGATAAGAGTAAAATCACGTAGTATTACCAGAAGATTTCAGGAACACGGCATCACATGTTACTTTTTTTACCATTTTAAATTAACAGAAAAGTACAAATGGATTGCATCAATGAAGTAACTTGAGAACAGGGGTGGAGGGCTAAATGATGGCATCATTTTACTTGCAATGTATTTACTAAGGATTGAGAGGGAAAGATTGTGCTAGAATAACAACTCAGATGCCCTGACAAAATTATTGGCAACTGGCATTTTTTACTGATTATAGTCCCAGGTAGTCAATCCAGTAGCTACAGTAACTGTTGTACTTCAATGGGTTTAGTTTTTCTGTGATTGAATCTTACAGACTGTGACTGTCACAGCAAAAAATGCTTGAATAAGGGGTAAAAGTTTGTCTATTTTCTAGCTTTACACTGTAACTGTTCTTTCATATGTTCACTTTCACCATTTTTGTTACTGTATTACTTTGTATGGTGCAATGTCTAAGTGAATTGAGTGTTAGTTTTGCATTCAGTAGGCCATGAGGTCAATTTCTGGCCAGAGATTTTAAAAATGGTACAAACTGCTTTCTCTCCTTAGCACTCAGCCTTTGGGAAAGAGTATAGTAGCTGCAGTGATTTCACAAAGTTGTGTGGCCCAAGGGCTATTGAAATAGAGATTGGTGATGCCCTATGCACCATCTGGTACAAAGAAGGACTTAGTATACATTATTATTTTGTAGGAATGGAAAAGAAAGTACTTCCATTCAATTACAAAAGACATTCAAGTTCTAAACACAAAGAAAGATTAATGATTTTGGAAATATCATAGAGAATATGTGTTGAAAGCTGTATTGTACATTTAGTATATCAATCTTTTGAAATAGGATTGCTTGATAACAATGACTATGGCAATGTCAAGAAAGATGCATGTGAAGATTGTCTAGATCATTTTTCATTCGTCTCCTTCAAGTTGAAAATGACGAACCCTATAGAAAACCAAAGCCATGACTGATTTCTATGACACCTCGACCTTTTTGTTATTGAGCACCTAAATAAATTGCATTGTTATTTGGCTTAACGTTATAGACTTGTCAAGTTTTGAGTGGAATTGTTTGAAGTTGGAAAACGTGTTAGCGTGCACGTAGTCTGGTAGAAAACCTCTCTAGACGTTGCATCTTCTTTGCAACTTCACACGGTTTCATATGCAATATTCATAGGAGGATAGGCAGAAGCATTCTTTGCATTGAATAAGGCATACTTAAAGGAAATTGCATAGGATCTTCAGAAAACTCCACAGCGCTTCTTCTTTTATCTAAAGAAACAGCTCATCAAAACCTTCCGATCCACTACACGCACCCTACCATCTTTGTATTCTTGGTACTTAACATTATGGCCATCCTGATATATCTTATTCTATTGCACGTCAGCTTCGTAAAAACCTTGCAGTATAAGCACTTTGAAGTATATCTGCCCATAAAGATGGCATAAAAGCAGTTTGGTATCCAACATACTCATCACCATAACTTCAGCACTAAGGGCAGGTCCATGTCTACCATCTTGAATGCTGTATATGGAAATCAAAGTTCCTCGGTGGTATGTAAAGCGTGTAGCTTGCACTTGATGTCACAGCTGCGATATCTAGAAGATTCAGACCCATAAAAATTCATGTGTGTGATGTCTTTTCACGCAAAGTTACGTGACTGTAAAGGTAATGCGGTTTAACATCAGACTGAGTACAAAGCACAACACTTTATCGCTGGTAGTGCAATGGATTTTTTTTTAATGTTTTAGCCAAGTACATGGTGTCAGCCCTAGTCTTCTTAATTGATGTGTTGGGTTCTTTAACATGCAGAAAATTGACGCTCAAGGCTTATGCCTGAAGCTCCCCCATGGACAGGGGGCTGCTTACTTTATGTTACCATGGTGAATGATAAATAAAATCCCTTACAACATTTCTGAGATGGGGCCACCCTACACATTGCTGTAATCAAAGTCCAGTCCAGGGAGTCATAGAATTCCATTCAGATGGCTAACCAGTTGGGCTGCGTTACTGCTTGCACCACAGGGACATGACTTCATGTATAAATTCAGATTTATTGGAACCATCCAATAGACAATGCTATGATAATGCATTTTAGTCACATGGACGCAAACACCGTATTGATGCCTTATATTTTTCTCTGATTAAGACTGCACATTGTCCTGTTACATTTATTGGGTTTGATGATTATCGATATCAGCAGCAATCATACTGATAACCCAATTTTTTTGGACAAGGCAATACGTCTTTTCGAAAGCAAGTTTTATCTGCACGAATGCTATTGTCCTCTGATACGATATTCCATTACACTATTGATCTTATAAAAAAATCAATGCAAAGTAAATAATGGTATGAAAAAGAAGACACCACAATACTGTACAATATGTAACGCTCGTTCACCTTTATCCGTCGGGTGACCTTTATCCGTTGTCTTTAAAAACAGCACATTTAGGAGTATAAGTCTGCTGGCAGTTGTTTCAAATTTACAATATTTTCAAAATGTTCCGATTTGAAACCACCGTCCATCGACTTCATATCCCTAAATACGTTTTTTCTTACAAACAACGAATATAGGTTTAACCCGGATAAAGGTGAACCAGTGTTACATGTAGTGCTTGGACAAGTGATAGTCCTAGAGAAGACAGAACAAAATATTTTCGTGGTGGTTTGAGTCCATACGTTGTCGAGTGGTCACCACAAAGACCACAAAGTTTGCCGTGAACATTTCTGCATTTACGGTACATTTATCGATGCGGTGAGCCCGGTAATGTTTGAATAAAACATGGAGCGTACCCGGGAGTTAACATTGACCTTGCTGGAGCACGTCTGGCGAAGCTGCCATTTTTAGTTTTGTCCGTGGCCTTGTAGATAAGTACTTGTAGCCTTCCCGCGCATGCTGTGCATGTAAATGCATAGGCTAAGCTATTTGCCCATCCAAGATCCAGCCCCCAAGATATAAAATAATGTACAATTTTACTACAAATGCTTCTCCGTATTTCAGTATCTCACAAGAGTGATATGTGCACATGCATGTAAGTACGGTACTTAGATACCCAATGATGTTCAGCCTATACCATCCAGAATGGCAGGATGATTACTATGCATTATATACGTGCCCTCCCAGCCAATAACTCCTCTAGACTACGATTATCACCACCATACCATGTAATCAGGACGCAGTTTAAACGGGGACGGGACAAGTAAAATATCGAATGGGCTCGAAAATCAATGTCACCTAGACAGGGGGTCGGTTCTCGATATTGGATATTGTATTATGGAATTCTTACCTATGAAGACTGGGTCATCTTGACTTTTTCCATGGCCAAAATGGAAATCAATATCGCATACTGGGAGAGTTATTTATCAAACTGCTTCTGGGTTCCCCTATGACTGGTATTAGGGTATGATCTACAAGCCAAATGGCACCAGTAGAAAGATATATACGTAGAGCTGAATTCTTCTGATGATACATAATCTCGATATGCGTAAACGGCCTGCTTTTGCGCGCAGTTTCGAAAGAGTCTTTTGATTCAGGGAGACATGATTTCTTACACACTAGTGTCCACCTTTAACTTTACAGATGGTGTGTCATCAATTCCTACATGTACTGTAATTCACATTGTCTTCTCGGCACCAAACTTTCACGGTCGGAGCAATTTTAACTTGTTCTCAGAGCTAAATGTTCACTGTTGCGGCAAGTGCGCATTACAAAAAGTCTGTGATTAATTTTTTGTCAGTTATGATAAGTTCACGTTACAGTCATCACCGTGAAAACCGTGAACATAACAGTACAGTGAAAAAATCAGGAATTACAGTATATCTGACCTTGTAGCATTGCGTTTTGCGCAGTTTTCTTGATACTGCTGAATTTACGGAAAGTCACGACACACAACAATCATCCTCCAGTGGTGCCGGTTTATATAAGATCTCTATTTTTACATTAAGTACCTTTTTAACGGAAGTGTGCCCCAGAGGTATCAAAGAAAAAACACTCATTTGGTGGGGCTGATAACTCAGACTTTACTGCTCAATGGTGCATCATTATCTTGGTGCTAGAGGAAGAAAGTACTGATATTGCATGTTTATATTCAGCCTCAGGCCTTATCTTTTGGTCGTCACATCCCTAATGCTATTTCCTGTGACTGAATTGATGTTGTTCTTGCTACCTGTGCATTTGTGCCCAAGCTTGGGAATTATAAGTCGATGATGATAAAATTGTGCTATAACGCTAGTTTACCTTTATTCAAAGGGTAACCTATATCCGTTGTACCTAAAACAGGGTATTTATATATAGGGATATCACGTTGATGAACGATGGTTTTAAATTGCATTTGTTTGAATATAATGTAGTTTGAGACCACCGTCCGTCGTCTTGATATCCCAAAATACCCTGGTGCTAAATACAACGAATAAAGGTTACCCCGCAAATAAAGGTGAAGTAGCGTTACTTAAATCTTTGAACCAACGGCATTCATTGTTGTATCATTCTGTTTTCTGTTGAGCTACAAAAAAAGGTATAGAAAACTTGTTAAAAGGAATCGATCCCCACGCTGCCTTAACAATAACGATCAGAAATTCCTTCTATCTAATGAAATGAGTGGGGCAACTTGAAACAACTGGTAAATGCTTTTAAGACTTGTTGTGTATTTTATTCATAATTACATATAAGATGCATCCAGAGTGTCATGCAAAGTCCTTGCTCCATGTAGAATGCAAATCAGACCAGTTAACATGGTCCTTTGCGATGTTTCATAAAACTGTCCTTTGGAGGCATGAAAAAAAATCCTTATAACGGGTCTTAGTGGCAAGTGTGCAGATGTTGACACACTGGCAGCACTAAATCCGTAGGTGTTTTTGGCACCTTTAGACAGATTAGCCGTGAGGCTCGGTGGGCGTCACTCCACCGTCATGGGGGCAGGGGCATGGCGAGTATCGAACTCAGGACCTACTGGTTCTGATTCCGATGCTCTAGCTGTTGCGCCACACAGACACCCCAGGTAGGCTTGAACAATCTAAAACACCACACTTTTAACAGCAGGGAACAATTTTAGTTTTTACCTCACATGTGTAAGTAGCATATCTCATAGGGCTTAGATCAGTGGGAGAGTCTATTAAGTTGTAAGACTAGAAAAAAAGATGCTTGTCTATTTAATTACTTTGTGATGGAGCCTAGTGGTGTCAAGGGCGCTCTGAGCATTGAGAAAATGTGTCTCCAGACACTCTGAAAGAATCTGTTGGATTGGGGAGTTTGCTGCCTGCGAGTGATGCACACTTTGCGCCATACTATTCAACGGTTGCCAATCTAGACGTTTCTGTACGCGTGACGCCCATTGCGACGTTGCCTCCTTATCTAAGCAACACATTAATGGACACCGCAGGACAAAAGAAAAGCCTGGAACCGAGTATTGAGATTGTCATCAGCGTTGGCTCGCGAATCCATCTTAGCCCTCCCGGCTGGAAGAAAATCTCCCAAGCATTAGTCACCAACGTAAGCAAAGTGCTCCGTTGACATCAGACATCCGGGAGAAGGCAATCGAAAGGTCAGTTTTTCACTGCAGCTGAACCCCCGACGAGCTTCATAAAGAAACTTGTCAAAGTGTGAGGAAGGAAGAGATGAATTTGTGTTCCTTTCAACCCGTATCATCCTTGACTCTCATGGCACGGAGGTGATAGCATTCAAGACATGGCCTTAAGACGTAAGGATTTGCAGTAAGTGAAGTTGGAATTGCTGTCGTCAGATAAGTATGACCCACCGAACAGAAAGGCTTTGGTATGGTGAGGAAGGTTCTTTTATCAATGCTATCATTTGCAGTAGGGCATTCGTCATATGGAAAAGGGTTTATGCCGGATTTCATCTGAAAGTGAAAACCGAAACACACATCACCTTCAATTCAAATAGGTGTCGAGTAGGAATTCTTTTTCATTTGCTACCAAATCTTAAATAGTGGAACTTTGTCTTACTTTATCTCAAAATGTGATAAATTACACATGAAAGGTTTACTAGGTTAGAGAATTTCTCTGATGAAGTCAGATAAAGTGGCCTGCTTTGTTAATGGGTCACTTGATGAGTAAGATAAGGCATCTAATCAATATAGGTATGTCCAAGACCATAATGCATTCAATTTGATACACAGCATTATCAAACAGCATAGTGTGAGAACAAAGATGAGCTTTTGAATTTGAACTGTTACAAGAATAGCTACCAGAAATGGGGAACAAAATATGTCTTGTTTTTTCTAAATTGTAAGATGCCAAAGCTTATTCTGAAGGAAAGTATTGAGAGTGTTCAGCACCAAGGACAGGCTTAGTTGCTCATGTATTGATAGTGTTCAGCACCATGGACAGGCTTAGTTGCTCGTGTATTGAGAGTTTTCAGTTCCTAAATCGTCTCTATAGATAAATTGCAACAAGTTTTCTAGAAAATTGCCCCATTACAAGAGAGTCAACTACAAGAGATCCAAGGTCTGCAAAGATGGGTGGTGTTGCCGTACTCTGAATAGAAAGGCTGGAGTGAAACAAAATCCTGTGAAAATAGCCAATTAGGGATGAAATAACTTGTGGATACCCGAGATATCTTTAATCCGTACCTCGGTGCACTTGACTGAAAGTCTGCCTGTGACCCAAGAGCGCCAAGTGTACGTCAATACTGTGTTGGAATCCCAGTCTTATGACTTAGTAATTGCCTGGTTGTACCCCTGGGAATGGCAACATGCATTTCCAATTTGGTATAGTTGACCTCCACAGTATTTGGGCACCTCATTGTCATGCCAGCGTTGTCCATTACGGGAATGCTTTGGGAACCAGTATGCATAGCCAGAAGCAATGATTCAAACTATTAACACTGCATGCTGTAGGTATCAATCATCAAATTGTTAGCAAATTTTTTTCTTTATTATTCAGACTGTTACAAATCATGCTGTCATGGATGTAATAAACCCAAAATATCACTTGAATGCACAATGTATGATTATAAATTGTTGTATTTATGATTATAAATTTTATGATTATAAATTGTTGCCCAACATGAAAGTAATGCTGACTTTTATTGGCATGACAGAGAAAAATTACAGCTTGATATTAGTAATAATTTCATGTAACGTTACGTATTACCTGTTGTTTGGATGCTAAAGAAGATTGATAGAGGAAATTTATCAAAACTTGTTTACTGTGGAAAATGACACATCAATTTGAGTCAACTCTTATGTTCCATTGTCAAAAATGTAGCATAACCATTGTGGCATTATGTAATTGTAAATTCTTTCTTTCATTCTTTGAATTCTTTATGTCAAAAATGCCATTAAGGGTAGAATTGAATGTATTAAGAAATTTAATTTGTCTGATTACCATTAATGGTGTGTAATAAGACTTAGCCAACCAATCACCGGTCATAAAAAAATAAACCTGTCCAAAATTTTCAGATGACAAGATACATTAATGTAGTACATTTAAGCATGCATGTTAGAATGTCCTGATACATAGAAGTCCTGATACATGTGCACAAAAATGTATGGACTGCCATATCTTGATAGTGGCAGTGCCTTCAATTTACATTGTAGAGAGCCTAGATCTAGTGGGCTGTTCCTAAAAATCATGAAATTAAAGTTTCGTACAACTAACAGTTAACGTTTTCACAGACATCATTGATTCTACAGGTTCTTTATACTTGAAAGATGAGTCAATTTCATAGATGGGGTACTTAAGAATATGTGAAACAAAAGCCCCATGTGAATCATCCATGAGCAAATTTGACGAAAGTTTACAATATATATTCATACAGGATGTCATATGGGAATAGAGAAGTTTCAGGCTTAAGGGTGGATATTTACATGTAAATGATGTTTCCAACCTCTGGGTAAAAGGACTAGATATTGATCCGCTGTAATTACTTCCATGGAATATGGAGTTAATGATTTTAGTGTGCCTGTGTACATGTGTCTGTCTGTCTGTGAGTTTGTGTTTCCAAATATTTGAGATTAGCAAAAGTTTAAAACATCTATATGAAATGTAATAATATCTGGCATGTGGATTGGTTTTGGAAGGCAATGGTCAAGGCCAGTTTTGTGCCCCCTGGTGTGTGACCTTGGTACTGCAGCAGTTTTTATATCTTTCATCCTAAACATTCTATGGTCTTGATATTTTGCTGATAGTTTTCAATGTAAGGAAAAAGTTGGATATGTTTGGGCCCCTTAGTATATAGCAGCTTGTTAATTAGGTCCCCTGAGAAACAAAATAGACTAAACGAATAATCACATAAGTCCAGCCGGAGCGCCACAATATGATTTGAACAGTGAACAAGGATTCTGTGAAGCTCTTTTCCAAAGCAGATAAACCCTTACAATAGCATATCAGACTGGCTGGAGCCGCTGAAATCTTGATAGCATTTCCAGTATGACTCCTGGTATTGTATTGATTTCTTAAATGTCTTATGGTCATCGCCACCATTTGTCAGTTGCCCTTCCATGTTAAGATAAGGAACACGCATATTCTTAACATGGCATCGGGTCATGCAATGTGACATTACACATACCATACAAATGTATAAGGCTGGCCAAGCATTTCTAGCATACCAGAAATTTAATGCAATGGCTGGCTGGTCGCTTTCTGTGAGGTGAGACCCATAAATTCTACGAGATACAGAAAGTAAAGGAGATTTCACATTTAATGCTAGTTCACCTTTATCCCTGGGGAATCCTTTATCTGTTAGTTTAGAAACACAATATTTACTGGTCAATGGAGGGTGATTTTTAACATTTTCAAAATATTCCAGTGTGAAAATATTGTCAACTTGATATGCCTGTTTTTAAAACAACGGAATCCGATATAGGTTACCCCACGGATAAAGGTACACTAGCATTGCACTGCTTTAAGTTACCTTTGTCTTGCTGCCTATCCTTAATGGCATGAAAAGATGTCATATACAAATATTGGATAAAAAGGCTGTAGTTTGGCTCATCAAACTCAAAGGCCCTTTTTACTCAAGATATGGTTCAAATAGTTTCCAACACAGGGACTGCTAATCTTAAGATCTTGTCGGAGAATTATTTTCATGCAGACTGCATCTACAGGATGCCGCAGAGACATTTTCTTAACACAATCGTCTGAAAAACTATTACTGTAGCAAATTTCTAACCTCGTAACAAGAAGAAAAGGATCTATGGAAACTCATTCAATTCCTACATCAAGAACATGCTTGCTCGCACAAATATATTGAATCTTAGGGGGACGTGAAAATTGGCTCAAAACCATTACTTCTACATTATCGAATTCCCAATCCAGGAGTAATCCAATAATATAAATACATGTAATAAAATTTTGATGAGAATGTACACAACTAAATGATATAAAGTTTAGAATGCAATCACAGGGTGTAAAAGCTTCAATTGACAAGAGCTTGCATCCCTATAGACACGGATATGTGATTGTTGTATACCCAGGAGGGATTGTAATAAATGTATTTGAGTGAAAGAGCCTGACTTGATAATCAAATCATTAGATTCTAAGGCACAGTGTTTTATCAAGACGAAGCGGGCAATCATATGCCTCCGGGTATCAAAGATATTTGGTTATGTACCAGCACGCCTCTTATAATACGTTACCCCTAAGGTCTGGCTGTAAAGCAACAGGGGATCTCGAAAAGAATTGTTATATTAATATGACAATCAGGGTTGTAGCCAGCCTGAAATCATTTTCTGTCCCCCCAATTTTGAATCCTATCGAGCGCCCTAGGCACAAAACATTGCACCTTCCTAGGATAGTCCGGGTGAGTGCTCCCCTGGAAAATTTTGAAATCAAGACCCTCTGAAACACAATTTCCTGCATTTTGAGGTGTAAACTTTGCTAGTAGACTAAGCTGTTCAATGGCATCTGTTTTGGGGGAAAATTACACAAGGGTCACCGTGACAGTTTTATCATATCTTAAGTTTACATATTGATGTTTGTCTGTCACAGAGGGCAGAATGGGCAAAACAAAATTTTTTTCCGTCCCAAGCAGCAAAATTCCGTCAAAGGACGGGTGCTGGTTATTACCCAGTGATGAATACTGTACGTTTACCCAACTGTATTCACTTCTCCAGTACTGTTATGAAATGCATACAATATCATCGTGGTATCAGTTTTCTTACAAAAAAAAAACATGTATATGCTACTGTCACTACAATGGCCTGATAGTGAAAACAAAGTGAAAGATATCACATGTCATTAAGTACTGGGTATTGGGATATAAGTACTTGGCTTTGACTTTGACTCTGCGATTAATTATTCATCCTTTGCTGTATTCATTTCCGAATGATTTGTTATCCCTTCTTTTGTGAGTACATAAAGCTGGCAATATGAGTGTACTGCACATACAAGTGTTACATGTAATACCATTTATGTCATACCTGTGACACGAAAATGTTCGATACGGGTGTTCCGGACCGGGCCATAACTTCCGTATCGCACAGGTTCGAAAAGGGTATCACACGGGCTCCATTCAAATAAATCGTACTGTTTCAAGCGGGCCGAGTGTGGCGCCATCGAAAGTTCGAATACCTGATTCGGACGTTAGAACATTGCTGTTGCAACACTTTTTGTTCCAGGGTACCAAATTTGTTCAACTTCTGGCGCATTTCGCATCAAAACAGGGGTTTTCTTAGGTGGGTATGACATAATTAAAATACAACACGGTGCATTCCGCATCACCCGCGGTCCCAGCCCTCCCGCGGGTCAGACCTGCAGTCAGGCTGGTACTTCGGGTGATACGGAATACACTGTGTTATATTCTATATGTAACTATCATACTGGTAGAAAAAACAAAAATTGTATCTTCGGTATGCCTTCATATGGACAAATGATAATCGTCATTCGGGCGTGCTGGTTGCACAGATGGACATGACTCTCTTCCTTGGAGTCTATCCTTCCCTATCCTCCATAGCCTTGGGCAGTTCTTGGACAAATGCAAAGTACAATTTCCAAACAATTAACATTGCAAAGTGTTAAGTTTACAACTGTGTAGTATCAAAATGACCATTAGGAGATATATAAGTGCACTTACAGTAATTCATACTGAGTGCAATAATTAAGCATTCTGCCAACTTTTCCTAACTAACTTTGCCTTTTAACACTTATTTTGGCAGATTGGCTACAATTTAAAGCACTACAGTATGAAGTGATTGAATTTAATGTTCCTACTATATCATTTTGTGACTATTCAATCATTTAAAATTCTTAGATCAACAGATGTTGATGCAGTTGTTGATCCTTAGTTGTTACCTTTTGCAGATCAATGAATAACTGTATGCATCATATGATCACTGTGACAAAAGATTGTTACTAGAATTACTGACTCTTATTACCATGAAACTGTGTTGTCATATTGTACCCTGTGAAGGAAAGCTTAATATGTATTACTAATATGATACTGTTACAGAAAACTAACAGTTTTTGTTTGGTGTGTTCTCATTCTCACTCACTCACTCACTTTCCAGTTTAGCGTCCATTGTTCCCTGCCTTGCAATTATACGGCCAGGCAGAATTTAATATTCTGGGGACAAAATGTCCCTTTTTTGGAACTTGAG
The DNA here is from genome assembly GCF_000003815.2 of Branchiostoma floridae. NCBI lineage: Eukaryota > Metazoa > Chordata > Leptocardii > Amphioxiformes > Branchiostomatidae > Branchiostoma > Branchiostoma floridae. Next base: position 2,513,279 of record NC_049991.1, on the reverse strand, counting down.
ATCTCTCAGCTTCAACATAGCACAGATAAAGTGTCAGATCATCAATTATCGGTGGGGAGATATGCCTCCCAGTAATGTTTTATCCCCTGCATATGGTGTGTCAGTTACACGGACTGTTACGACGTATGGACGCAGTGCTATTAGGCAACTAGCCAACACTGAATCAGGAGCTGGGTATACTTTGTCATGTAGACTAAGCCGATATGCCAAGCGCTTGTCCACAGGCTGTCATATTCTGTGTTCAAAGGGAACATCAATGTCAATTATATTGGTGATCGGACAGAACAGGCTTGATGTGTTAATCTAGATGAATAGCTAGCTACAGATAACGTCAGTTCGCCTTTATCCGCGGGGTAACCTATATCCGTTGTGTTGCTAAACAGGGTTTCCGGGGATATCAAGTCGATGGACAGTAGGTAGTTTCAAAATATAGTACTATTTTCAAAATATTACAATTTGAAACCATTATCTGTCAGCTTGATATGCCTCAATACATTGTTCTTAAAAAAGAACGGATAAAGGTTACCCTTACGGATAAAGGTGAACTAGCGTTACATGGATGTAGGTGCCAATGACAATCAGCAGACAAGTCCAGAAGCTTACACAATAGGGGTGGGTACCAGTACAGGAAATTCAGGTCCAGGTCCGGTTCAGGTCCAGAGGATCAGGTCCAGGTCGAGACCTGAACCTGGACCTGTTTCAGTATGGAAAAACTTGTGAATGGACCATACTCAAAAGAATGGGCCTATTTCGCTACAAAGAAATCTATTTGATGGAGTATTCAACTCCCATTGCCGCTTTAATTAAAATCCTACAAGGCCAGCTGCCTCTGTACGATTGACTGTAAAACTTGGTAGAAATTACTATAGACTCTACTCTACTTTGCCCGTTATTTTCTTCGACTGGTAAGAACCAAAACATGTGAATGCTGATCATATAATCTGTTAATTTTCAAATTTTTTCAGGTCCGGTTTTCTGGACCGATCTAATAAGAAAAAAACGTTTTTTTACACCGCTATTACACAATGATGGCATTATATAACAACTCTTGTATTGTAATTTCAGGCCTTATGTCTCAACTTCTCTTTGCTCCCTCTTGCTTAAACAGTATAAATCTGGTGCATGGACACACCCTTAGCACTGTGGAGGGTAAAGAATATTGATGTTGTAGCATACTAAGTATTTTTTCTGGTTAAAATTAAATTGTGATCATTCAAACAATTCCTTATCAACACAACACAGTTACGAGATACACATTTAATTATTCCAAACCAGGTGCCAGTCTGTCTGCCTTTCCTATACCTACAGCTGTTTAACATAGACTTCAGATATTGGAAAAGGAACGAAACGTTAAAAATCGTTTTTCTCCGTGTTCCCTTGAGTGACAGAAGTCCGCTGGTCTTCTGAAATCCCTAATTCGTTTCTTGGCAGTGGAAAATTGGGTTTTCGAAGTCTGGTCCTTCATGTGAATGGTTCCAGCAATCTGTCATGGTGACTGTGATGTTGAAATTGTGCTGTCTAAAGTTACACTCAAAGTCTCAAAGTCTCACACTCTGTCATTGGCACTCTGACAACTTGAGTTGTGATAAATATAGAATACAACACGGTGTATTCTGTATCAGCCGAGGTACCAGCCCGACCGTGGTCGGATCGCCGGAGGGCGATCCAACCTGTGGGAGGGCTGTGACCGAGGGTGATGCAGAATACACCGTGTTGTATTTTATCTATGTCATACCCACCTGAGAAAACACATGCGACATGTGACAGAAGTTGAGAAAAGTTAGTGCTCCCAGACAAAAATTGTTACGACAGCATTGTTTCGATGGCCAAATCAGGTACATGTATTTCATTCGCGCCGCATTTTGATCGCGCCGCACTCGGCATGCAAAGAGTATGTTTGAAATATTCGATGGAAGCTGGTGTGATAAAACTTCAAAGCCTGTGTTTTATCACCCAGTCCGAAACACCTGTATCAAACTTTATCGCGGCCCAGTTCATGTGTAACAAATATAACACTTGTATACATGTATAGGCTTATATAAAGGGTTGTCATGACTCTATTGCCACTAGCATGGTGTAAAACTGCTTCTGTGTCCATGTTATGAACCTTGCATTAAAAACAAACAAAAAATTCTGACAGGCTATTCTTTTGAAGCTTGTAGGATTGGAGGCTCAGTCCAATGCAATAACCACGGCCCAAACATGCACATGTTCTGACAAGATACAAATGAATGGCATGACTCACGAGGAAGTCCTATCAGCATCCTGTTGATTGGACAAAGAGAAACTTGCTTGAAACAAATGGGAGGATGGCAGAAGCTAGACAAGCTCACAATCATACATTCTGGGGGCCCCATTTACAGGTTTTAGAAGTAATTTTGCAAGAAAGACCTTTGGGGTAGTGAATCCATTAACCAAATGGATGTGATGGCTGGTATCTAAAGTCACTTTAGAGAGATTACTATAATTATTGTGAGCCAACTGATTGCAGCAGTGGTCATTTGGGACAGTGGCCTACCCAGAACAATTACATACAGACTACGTCGATAATAGGCTAAAGGATGGTCTAGAAAGTAGCACATAATGGTAGAGTAGTGAACATTGAAAAAGGCTAAATGTATTGTGACAGAGGTTTGACCTTCTTGGCACTCACAAGCCAACATATAGGCTTAGAGAATTTGTTCATGGTCAAAAAGAAAAGACTTTCCTTTCACCACTCACATGACTCTCACAATCTTTCAGGGCTAGCAAAATGAACGACCTGTTTCGTTTCCTGCACTTTAAAGATTTGCAGCTTTCAAATCAAATCGAATCAAACTTTATTTAATCGAACTTGGCAGTCGAAAAATTTTGACTGAATTGTGCCGATTTTACAAATAGAAATTCCAACAAGTCAATACTGCAAATTCACTGGCAATTAAAATCAATTAATACATTTTTTAAAGCCATTTCATGTGTCAGTTAAAATCTCTTCACGACACAACACAACAACATCAAAACTACATGTATACATTAAGGCAACGCGAATGGTATTGCACATAGTGATATTGGTCTCAGACTAAATCTACTACTTACTTTGTAAGTCTCACAGTCATAGCCATCATTTAAAAGGTCTCAAAATAGAAAGAGTTGCTTACATGATGTGACAGGTAGAAGTCCATTCTCAGATATGCCTCTTAGGTGTGATCATATTCTCATTTTGACATTAAACATCCTGTTTTTCAAAAGTTGAAAGGATTTGGTATCAACTACCGGAGATTACTGACTTAAGAGGATCTGCAAGTTGTTAATGGATTCTGTCAAACTGGTACTAGTAGGAGCTTAATATGACAGAACATGCGTCTATTGATTATCCATATCATGTTCAGGTGTATTAAACTTTAAAGTCTAGCCCTTGGAGTGTTTTCCAGGATTGCCCGGAGTAATATGCATAATGCTTGCATGGCTACAGTGCATATGTCAGGTTGCGTTAGTTCATTATGGACGTTGATATGGTACACATGAAATACACTTTAAGCCAAATCTCTGGTTTGTATGCTGTCTGGAAAGAAGAAATACCATAGGGATCACATCTTTGTACAGTCAGTGGACAGTCTAGTCTCCCCTTTGCTATCAAAGATCTGTTAAGACCTGGAACTTTGTCTTGTAGCCACTAAAATGAGTCAAATTACATCATTTTTCAGCAGAACCCTTTGAGATGAATTGATAATTAGTCATGTTCGTGAACATGAGAGTTGTCTATACAGCCACTGTTCATAGCAGTGACGATTGCGGCTTAGGGTTTACTGATAGAAATCATACCAAAATACCAAAATATTACAGTGATAGTGCAAAAGTTGTATGAACTGTTGACCACTGAAAGCACTTTCAAACTGCCCTTTTTGATGATCACAGACTGTCTGCATTTTTCTCTCAGATGTTTTTCTACCGTTAGGCTTAGTTTTACAGCCCTGATTCAACTTGTGGCAATCTGTACCAGTGCTATTGTTTTCATGGTACATTCATCATGATTGTTATCGATTTGTAGAAAACTGACGGCAACCGTCCTAGTGTGATAAGTCCTACATTATCTTATCACCGTCCCCCAGATTGTCACGGCGAGTCGCCGCTCGGAGCTGCGGCTCTTCCTGCCAGTCACAGGGAAAACCTTTCACCATCTTGGCTGACCTCCAAAATCTCACCATTCATATGCTACACCCTATCGACCTCTCCTTACAATTTCATACCTCCTTTCTATTTGTCCGTGTCTCCAAAAACATAAAGAGGGACGCTCGGTAGACACTCACTTTTTTGTAAAATGCTTTGCATCCTTGCATGGCTATCCATCCAAAACACTGTGTTACTCTCACAACAAAATATGTACATGGAAAACGCAAAATGTTTTACGAACTGGAAAATCTATAGCTCTTTAAACACAGCATGCGTGCATTTTCAGTAGTCTCAAGACGTATGTAGCAATAGTGCAGTAATTTAAAACTTTAGTGTTTCAGTGTACTGGAACAGCTATTTTCCCCCCCATCACATGCTTCAATAAAAGTGACATTAGAATGATGTACCATAAACACTTACTGCACATTCCCGATAAAAGTTTTTTTATTGGGTGAATAGTTGGAATCCCCCCAAGTGCATGTCAGTGGCTTGCTTATTGATGTATACCGTATGGGCTGCTAACAGTCTAAGATAAGGAATCTCAGGTCAAATTTAAGGCCAATGACTGCAGTGTTGATCGTGTGTCCAAGAGGCCCTTCTGAACTCGGGGATTTTCTGAAGTCGAGATCGAGTAGCGATCGATATCTCATGACCTGGTGTGCATGTAGGTGGCTTTACCCTACATGTAAGGGAATTTTCAGTAACTTGGCATAACAGTAGGTTGAGAAACTTGTTACTGCTTTAAATATTTATCAAAAGATATCAAATCTTTAAAGCTTTGAAGCTAAGATTGGGGTTTGGTTGTTCTATCTTTTCAGTCGGACCTTCCAACATCTGTTTCACCGTGCATTTTTAACAGGAGGTCAGTGTTGGAAGAGGACTTTTTCAAGAGAAGCACAGCAAAACAAGTCTCTATAAATTCCTCCAATGATCAGCCTGGACTGCAGTCAAAACAGAAAAAATGGCCAGGGACTGTTGCTCTACTTAGCATTAATTGGGGCAGTGCCTTAGGGCATCATTAGCATGAGTGACGAGTAGGAGGCTATTACCGTAAACCGCCCTGTGGCAGTGTTGTGACGACAGTAGCTAGGCGAGATGGGCGGGGGGACAGCAGTCAATAGACGGTCACAACTGTGACCGGTTGTGTATTCAGCAGCGCTTCTTGCTGACACTTTCGCAGTGGATGAAGTGGTGGGAGACCATGGGACAGTAAGGTAACCAACAGGAGGATTTAAAATTTGTGTGCTTATTCGTTTAACCCTATTCAGACCGGGCTTTTTTGGTCATCCCTGGACCGGGGGGGGGGCTTTTGAGGCCCTCCACTTCTAAGTCCTATAACTCTAAAACGACGTGCCCTAGGGTCACCAAATTTTCAGGACATAATTTCGACATAATATCTGACAAGTATATGACGTTTGACGTTACGTTGACGTAAGATAACGTAATTATGACGTCATCAATTTGATTACATTGGCCAAACCCATGAAAAATGGGTATTCTCAGAAAACTTCAAGTTATGCTACAAAAATGTAACAACAAGTGCAGATAACAGAATAATAATGTTTATTACGACTTGCGTTGCCAATAGCAACATCAATGACGTCAATATGACGTCATAAAATGACGTCATGCACATCTAAGATATGAGTTGGGCTCCGCCATATTATATCCACCACCTTGAATTTTTAAAAATACTTTTTTTGCAACAAATAATCACAAAGGGCAATGGAAATAGACTAAATTCATTCATTTAGATGGTTTTTGATGAAAAAATACCAGGTAGTTACAAATTTTAACGGATAATTAGCTTGTTATTCTTGATCTGGCCATTCGGTCCGCCATCTTGGATTTTGGGCTGATGACGTCATCAAATTAGCATAATTTATGCATATATAATTATAAAAGATATGCTGAATAATATAAAATTTTATTTATGTAACAAAATCGCAGTAATATAGCAAATAAATGTGAAAAATACATAGTTAAAACCAAAAATAGTGATTTTTGGCAAAACTGCCTGTCAACAAACGGTTGCCATGGCAACAAGAAAAAATTGAAAATTTGTCAAACTTCTTAAAATTGTTGCCAACAATATTTTAGGAAAACTCATCAAATTTGGTGGCTCTAGCGTAAGCCGTTCTGGCGTTATAGGACATCGAAGTTAGCGCGGGCCTCAAAAGCCCCCCCCCCCGGTCTGAATAGGGTTAACTTGTTTACCTGCTGACAGTTGATGTCCTTGCAGGAAGTATGTAAGACTATTGGCATTTGTGATAAATTTTATTTACTGGAACGAGCATTTAACCTGAGTCAATTGTACCTTTTGCATTCTGAATTTTCTTTTAATTTTTTGATCTGGAGGTACATGTACGTGCTACATATTGTCAAATGTAGTGAAAAGTTATTGGTAAAATGGCATCTCCCAGTGTTACTTTTAATACGGATGTTGTACGATACATTTGTGTGAAAGTTGAATTTTTTATTAGGACTTACGTTTTGTAAATGTTACCATAAGAATTAACTTTCAAAATAGACACCAATGCTTTGAACAAAAGAGCTCATTCTTGCTTTAAGGTGAAACATTCTAGCAGGTTGAATGTACACAATGTACATTATTTGTACTGTCACTGGGTTCATTATACCCAGACGAGTGCCTTTACATGCACCACACCCTGAGGCAATCAACTATGCTGACACCATAACAACAGGTGTCCCAGTGATACTGGAAATACAAATAAAGCTTGTGTGTGTGTGTGATTATATCTCTTGCAGTCTGGTAAACCATCAAAGGAAATAGGCCACTGGTGCCCTAACACGACAATGAAGTCTTGAAAACGAAAAGTATCAAATACTTATAGTAGAATACAGGATAATTCTTGATGTTGCATAGTACCGTAATATCATGTATCCATTGACTATTCTTAAAATTTGTTGTGACATGTACTTAATACAGTGGGTATATGTATACTATAAAGGTCCTCATTCATTGAATATGCTATATTATCTGCATAGCCTGTATATATAAGTGCCCTTTTGTGTAATACACCATGCGTCAATCAGCATTAGCTGGTTATATTACACCAAACACCTTGCCACTCCTTTAGAATGTACCTCGATATGCTTTGTAATACAGAGCTTTTGGTAGATTTTGGGACAACTAACTTATTTGCTGATGTAAGTCTTTCTTTTCTCTTTACAGACAAAGAACTTGTGAAAAGAGGGCAGCTACTGGAGCCAAGATCATGGATGGATCTTTATTTTGAGAGAAGAGTACATTAGCATAAACTATTAACCATGGCAAATACAACAATAGCATCGTTCTTGAACCAGACCACGGCATCGCCTGAAACTTGTGTTAATGTCGCCAACTATTTTTGCTCGGACAAGGGTATCATCCTTCCCATATTTGTCGAAGCAACATGGCCTATCGCACTACGAGCCTTTCTGTACCTTTTCGCGATGCTGTACTGCTTCATGGGAGTGGCGATCATTGCCGATGTCTTCATGTGTTCCATCGAGGTCATTACCAGCAAGACAAAGACGATTAGTATCGTCAAGCCGGGAACGGACATCGTAGAGGAGGTCGAAGTCAGGATATGGAACGACACCGTCGCGAACTTGACTCTCATGGCTCTTGGCTCCAGCGCGCCGGAGATCCTGCTATCCATAGTCGGGATCATAAAAACCGGGTTCAAATCCGAGGAGCTCGGACCTAGCACCATCGTCGGCTCCGCTGCCTTCAACTTGTTAATCATCACGGGGGTGTGCGTCTCCGCGATTCCCGCGGGCGAGGTCCGCAAGATCAAGGCGGTCAAGGTGTTTGCGGTCACAGCTTTCTTCTCCATATTTGCGTACGCGTGGTTGTACATCGTGCTGGTGCTGAACACCAAGGATGTGATGGACCTGTGGGAAGCCATCGTGACCTTCATGTTCTTCCCCATCCTGGTCATCCTGGCTTACATCGCCGACAAGGACTACTGCTCCAGGAGGGTGGATGTGGAGAAGGAAACTGACCACTTAGAACTTGGTAAGTGTCATGAGCCATCTTACAATGTTGTTATCCCATATTGGGATGGCCTCTTCATTTGCTACTTCAAGAAAGCATGTAATCAAAGCCCTGTATCCAAAAATTTCAATGTAATTGCTGCAGAGTCTCTTCATCCTTTTCTGCAAATATTTGCGCGGGAGGGCAAACTTTGGACTTGGCAGCTTTAATAGGTTTGAATACAATGTTAGGTACTGTAAGAATAATATAAAAATATGAAAACTTTCAGAAAGGCATAGTTGAATTCTAGAAGGTCTTGGTATAGCTGCTTTTTGTGCATAAGATATGAGCAGATTCTAAAAGATGATAACTTATCTTTCAATTGAGCTTTGAATTGTTGGCAGTCATTCCTCTTCTTTTCTCACACTTTTGAATTTTCAGAAAGCAAAAAGTTGAATTAGCAGTCAGGAAAAATACGGCTTGGGTCATTGTAAGGCATTCTGCAAATACAAGTATTCACAGATAAATGAAAATCGTCAGATGTCTTTTCAACATTCTTGATTTAAGTTCACAAAGTGCTTTGTTCCCTGAAAACTTCCCTTGTAATGTGGACGTCTGAGAAAAATTTAAGCCTTGGCACCCTTAAAATGCAAAGTTAAGACAAAATTTGCATGATTGCTTACCTCAGCCCGTGACATCCAGAGAATGATGCGTCATTTATAGGCTGAACCCAGAGAAAAGTTATTTGACATTTACTTTACTAGTGAACCAGAAAATTGCCTATAGGACCCAGGGGGCAAACTATTTAAGTTGATTGTGAGGAGTAAATATCAATACGTAGAATTATAAGGTAGGGGAATATTTGAATGATTGTTCATTCATTTTGACATTTGTTCGCAGACTGCAAATATAGGTGATCTTAAAATGATAATCTAAGTAATCAAAAAATAATAAGGGGCGCACGTAACACAAATGTGATAATTGAATGTATTTCCAAGTATGAAATTGAATAGAATAGATAAGATTATTCATGCTTTCATAGCTTAAACTCATTTCCGTACGTAGCAAGAAGACAAATTTAGGAATCACCAACGTGCTAATGATGGCATCATTTCTGCAATTAGCCGACAAGCACCGAATGTTAAATGGATTCATTTGTGAACACAGCACCGCTGTCGGGCTGCTTCAACAGAGAAATAAACCATTTTGCAGCATGTCTTCAGTTCAGCCTAGAACGCCACCTTAGGGTGGTGTAAAACTAATGCTCCTTGTAAGTGGAACGGGGAGGCCAAGGAAGCCCTATTCTTCACTGTTTCCCCTTGTCTAGGATGCTGATTGCAAACCTAATGCAGTAATTTCCCGTCTCTCCGAGTCCCTGTTTCCTTCCTCTTCGTTGTCTGTGCTTCTGATTGCGAACCAAGTGCATTAATTTCCTGTCCCTCAGATTACCCGTTTCCTCTTGTCTCTGGAATAGTTCTTAGCCTGATTAAACCTCACTTATAGTAGCCTGCCCAGCATCCGACCGGCCTCTGTGAGGAGGGGACAGTTACAGCCCAAACAGCAGAGTTTTTGTCACACAGACTATATGGTTCTGATTGCAAACCAATTCCTGTCATTTCCTCTCCTTCCAAGCTTCCCCCAGGGTTCTAGCTAGTGCATCTGATCTTTAGCGTAATGGGCCACTATGCTACAATTTACCACCAGCATGCTAAAATGAAGCAGCAAAGTCTGTGGTACTTTGCTATCATTTACGTGTTGAAAAATGTCTACCATTTCCTTACCTAACTATAGATTCAGCACCAAGGACAGAAGCGATAAAACTATTTAAAATGATGATATGCCACTCATCAAAAAGTCCTAATCAAATGTTATGTTAACTTTTCCGTAACAGAGTTACAGTAAGCCCCTTATCATGCCAACTTTTTACTCTCAGTAACATTTTCAAAATCTCACCGTGGAAGGACCAAGAGCACCATCCACACCATCCTTGTCATGACCATTAGGCCACACCAATTTTATTTGTTGCTCCTCAGATTTGCCTGTCCATTTTTCTTTTAATTCAAAAAATGATAGGTTTTGCTCACAAAACCTGTAAATATTGTCATGTAGGGCCACGTACGCATAATTTCAGTCTAAAAACAATGCCAAGATTTATTCAGAACATTTAGTAAAAAATCAAAGCAATTATTTTCTTTGACCGGTAAGCCCCAAAACGTGTGAATGCCAGATCATATTATCTGTTCATTTTCCAATAGATCCAATATCCGGTCCATTGAATTTTTTCAGCTTCGTTTTTTTCTGAACCGTTCCAATAAGAAAAAAACTGTCTTGTACCGGTACACCGTACACTGTACCGGTACCCAGCCCTAATCCTGGCTAATATAAACCCTGCACGCCCCCCCCCCCCCACCATGCCCTCCCCTATTATCAACCCACCCATGGTCACAGTAATCCCATCACTCCTCCTTCATCATCATTAGTCCTGCCCACAGACAGATGTAATCACTTTCCCCAGGAGTCTACCCGTCCCGGGAGATTATCCCAGCCTCCTAAGGCCACAGCAAGTCAATTTTATGGATGACATCCTATGCAGAATGCAAAAAGAGATGGCGCGAAAAAAAACACAAGATGGCTAAATTCTAAAAATAGACACTATATCACGTTACGTTGTAACAAGATTTAAAGTGACATCAAAACTAACAAGGCATTCATTCCTGTATGAAAGAAGTAAATCAGTGTATTAAAAGTGATTTTACATTGTAGTGTGGTACGCTGGTATCACTTCTCAAGTTGGCAAATACATTCATGGCTTCCATATTGGTACTGTACCTCCAAAAAGTTTCACCTCTGCAACTATAGTGTCTCTCCCTAATGTCACTTCTACTTAGTATAATTATTAGGCTACAACACATTTTTGCCTATTTTGGTATATCTGACCATCCCCGAAGTGGAAAAATATGTTTGTTATTTCAAAATCAGGCGAAAATTAATGGGCGAGCTGATGTCATCCATGAAATTTACTTGCTGTGTCCTAATTCTCCCTCCTGTCTCATTTTTCTCCAGCTGATCTCAGCTCCTGAAGGATTTACGTCCCTCTTGAACTTGCTGATTTATTCCCTTTGTCCCCTTGAGTTGATTAACTCTCAAATAGGATTTAGGAACAGTGGTATATTTATGGGTGTAAAAGAGTAAGTCTGCCTGCATGTATCACCAGAATACACAAGTAGGTAGTATTTGGTAACGTTAGTTCACCTTTATCCGTGGGGTAGCCTAGATTCATTGTTGTAAAAAAAAATGGGTATTTAGAGATGTCAGGTCAACGACGTGGCTTTCAAATGTCAACATTTCTTAAATATTGCAATGTGAAAGTACCTTCCATCGCCTAAACGATCCCTAAATGCCCTATTTTTTTATACAACAAATATAGGTTACCCTACGGATAAAGGTGAACTAACGTTAAATGAAGGTACCAATGGCATTTTTTCAAAAGTTTTTTTCCCACGTGACTGTTTTCCACTTTTAGGCCACACCAATTTAATTTCTTGGTTCACGGATTTTTTCATAAAAAATATGGAGCGAGAGGGCGAAATAAAAATAAAAATAAAAATTGTAAAATGGTTGGGATAAAGGTGACGGCTAATCCAAAACATAAAGAAAATAAGTTTTCAGCTTGAAAAAAGTACAAAAACACTATCATTGTACATTAACAGCACCTGTACCCACACTTTAAGGAGCTTATAATATAAAGGCCAATTTGCTACACCAGAAAGTTGGTGAATGGTTTCATTAATGGTGAAAATTTGCTGAGTGGTAATTTTTATTTTTATTTTATTTTCAAAAAAATAGGAGCGAGCGAATCCGTGAACCAAGAAATTAAATTGGTGTGGCCTTATAATTCAAGGTAGAATAGACTTATTAGAGATGTTTACAAGCAAAAATAACAGTCTTTCTTCAATTTTTTATTTTTACTGGCAAAGTTAGTAGGACGCGCAGAAATGCACAAAAGGGCCTAAATCATGTTTCTATTCTAGCAAAATTATCAGTTACTGTAGGTATGCAACTAGATTGTGAGCCATTCTATTTCTAATGTTCTTTGCTTTGTAAAACAAATAAGCCTGATTATATCAGAATTATCTGTTCGCTTAGTGTCATAATTTACTGGTTAATGTATCTATTATTCATGTTCTAGAAATTTTTTCCTTTTATTATGCACAGTCTATCCTGGTATCATTGATTTCTTGGAAGAGAATTAGATATTAGGATGATGAAGATGTTAAATGGATGATAATCTTCTGATCCAATATTTCTGTTTCCAAATTTAAGACCCAGGATTTCCCCGAGAAAAAATATGATGTTTCATGTGTGTTAGCGTGTTGAAAAAAAGTTGAAGAAATTGACATTAGGAACTTTTTAATGATTAGTACACAAGTTACTCAAGCAACTATGCATAAAATTTGGAAATGGTCAGACATTCCAGACAGCATCTGCTAGATTTGTTTGTTTCTAAAGAAAGACTAGGAATGCCATTTGATCACACGTCTGACCATTGACAAGTTCTATTCAGTAACTTCTACCTTATGAATCGTACTACCCTTTGTCCTGGAGCTGGCTTGAGTAACTCAGCTTACCTTGCATATTGATTATTGGCCCTTCAAAAGTCTAGTTGCAACAAATTTTAGAATTATGTCCTTGCATTATTTCTTGGTTGACATATCTACAGTTTACCCCAGAGGTACAGATCTCTCTTCACTTGCTATGATATTGTATCTCCCATCAAAAATCAATCAAAATAGCAATGAGCTATATCAATAATGGAAGTAAAAACCAATATCTCTGGATGTGCGATGACCTGTATGTTATGTGAACTGTTCAGAGTGAAACACCATCCGTCATAGGGGTGGGTACCGGTACAGAAAATTCAGGTCCAGGTCCGGTTCAGGTCCAGGTTCAGGTCCAGACCAATGGTCCATTTCACTACAAAGAAATCTGTTTGGTGGAGTATTAGACTTACACTGGGATTTTAAAATCCTACAACGCTTAAACTGCACCTGTACGATTGGCTGTAAAACTCTGTAGAAACGACTATTAACTCTACCTGCTTCACTCATGTTATTTTCTTTGACCGGTAAGCCCCCAAATTCCTGATCATATAATCCGTTTATTTTCTAATAAATCCAACATCCCATCTGCCGATTTTTTGAGGTCCGGTTTTTCCAGACCGGTACAATAAGAAAAAAATGGTTTTGTACCGGTATCCAGCCCTAGTTGGAGTGAACCACAATCCGTCACCATTTGCCCCCACTGTGACATGATGAGTGCAACATTACTTTACATGACTGGGCCACCCTTTTTGAATTATTGATGCTGGAGTATTTTCCAACCAATTTGAGAACAACTTGTTAGGCCGTAAAATTGGTTTGAATGATGACCCAGTTGTGTTGCTGGTGATTTTCAATTCACTGCAGATCTGATAGACTATCGTTAAAGAGAAAATGGACTAAGTCCATTTTCTCTTTAACGAGAAATAAAATCTTTGTGAAATTAAGGGCATTTACATTAGGCTGAGGTGGGTCTAGAAGCCGAAGTTGCTTTCATAGTGTCAAGTGGTATTTGACTTAATAAACTTAAGGTTGTTTTCAAGGCTGGGGGTTTTATGGCTACAACAGGATTTATAATGAAAAACATATCTAATCAGAAATCTGATGGTGATTTTCACTGTAGATAGTCCATTTTCTCTCTAACGAGAAATAAAATCGTTGTGAAATTAAGGGCATTTACAGATAGTAGCTTGAGGTGTGTTTAGATGCCAAAGTTATTGATAGTGTCCAGTGGTATTTGACTTAATAAAGGTTGTTTTTAAGGGGGTTTTATGGTTACAGCAGGATTTTTCATGAAAAACATATTTAATCAGAATTCTCATCATTAAGCTTGTATGTTGTTAAAGCAATACAAATTTGGCACATGCAATGTACTCTTCAAGCATAAGTTTGGCCCTAGCTACTTTTCAACATCTTTTTAATATGTATTGTGCCAGTCTTTTTTGTCTACCCATTTAAAAATAGAAATAATCAGATTTGAAGTCCAACAAAATGTGTCCAAAGATGTAAAAAAAACAATCCTAACCTTTAGTTGGAGAGTATATAACTCTGTAACAGAGAGAAATCAATGAGTATCTAATGCATTATAATGACAATTTTCAATAAGTAACTATTATTTGATGATACATGTAATAACAAGTGTCACCAATTGTAACCCAATATACATTTAGTTGAAAGAAGAAGCAGAAATAAAATGAAATGTGAACTTTTGTGGCATTAAAGGTAAAGATAGAGGGAGAGAAACCACTTTTGAAAAACCTGGCCCAATGAATAACACATGTACAGAAATGTGTCCATTGATGATCCACAGTTGATACACAGGTTCTGAAACAAACAAATAAATGATGGACTTTCTTTACACCATACACTAGGGCTGGGTACCGGTACAGCGTACCGGTACAAAACCAGTTTTTCTTATTGGACCGGTCCAGAAAAACCGGACCTGAAAAAATTAGGTGGATCGGACGTTGGACCGATTAGAAAATTAACAGAATATTTGATCAGGCATTCACACGTTTCGGCGCTTGCAGGTGGAAGTTTTACAGTCAATTGTACAGGTGCAGTAAGCGTTATAGGATTTTAAGACGCTAGTGTAAGTCTGATACTCCACAAAACAGATTTCTTTGTAGTGAAATGGACCATTGGTATGAGTCATACTGAATCAGGTCCAGGTTCAGGTCCGGACCTGGACCTGATCCTCTGGACCTGAACTGGACCTGGACCTGAATTTTCTGTACCGGTACCCACCCCTACCATACACAACTAGAGTTCGGAGACCTCATACCTCCATGAAATATTCTGATTATGCAAATGACTTTCACATTAGCATAATTTATGCTTGCTTATGTACACCTTTAACTAACGTACACAGGTCACAGTGTTGACAGACCAATCATTTACTACACGAAATAAGAAAAATCAGGACACTTTCAAATCAATTATGCAAATTAGGGACTTATTTGCATAATTAGTATCTGCTTAACTTCCGCCTGCCACAAACTACATATGTAACATGTATTTGAGTGATATACTGGAAAACACTGTAAATATCACATTTTCCTCATTAAGTATGCAAATGAAGTCCAAATTTGCATAATTTTGATTTTATTATGTACATCTCTGCTACATGTACCTGCATACCAAATATCATGGAAATTCATCATTCCTATGTTCCGTTATGCTTCTTGGAAGATTTTGACAAAAATGCTCCTGCAGTTCCAGAGCAAGCTGCTAGGGGGCCCAAACATACACCACTTCTTCCTTACATCAAAAGCTATCTGCCACCAAGAAATCAAGACCATAGCATGTACAGATAAAAAGATACAAAAAATTGAAGTTCTGCTGCAGTACCAAGGTCACACACTAGGGGGCCCAAAATCGACCTTGACCTTCGTCTTCCCAACCCCTACCCACATACCAAATATCATCGTAGTCCATTGAGAGGTTCTCAAGTTATGATGTCCACAAATATGCGGACACACACACAGACAGACACACAGATACACAGACACACAGACACACCAAAAACTATACCTCCATTTTTTCATGGAGGTAATAAATTACACATTGTACCATACAAGCAATCAATATTCAACTTTGATAAATTGTCCCCGCAACAAGCGCCTAAAGCTGCGTGACTGCTCCCAATTTTTAATGGGAGGGTCAAGCGGTTATAATGTAGTGGGGTAATTACAATAACATCAATATTTCATAGCCGGCACTTGGTGGGATTACTCCAGGCTAATGAAACGGTTTGTCCGTTACACCGACGTAATGTGGGTGGGCGGATTATGACATCCATTCCATACTAAGCCATCAGTATAATCAGTACGTGTGGGAGTACAGACTGGGAGAAGATGGGAAGCGATGATAACTCAGTTGTTGTCTTTCAGATCTCTGTGATATCTTATTTTAATTTACAACTTTAACAAAATCTTCTGAAACTGTCGAAGCTATTATGAATTACCAAAATGTTGGACAATTCATCTCCAATTGCATGCAAAAAAGAAGTCAAACCTTTCAAATAGATTACTAGTATTATACTGATACTGAATAGAAAAAGATTTCTAACTGTTACAGTTATTCCACCTTAAATACCTCGATGAAGATTAGACATCCAGGTAATAAGATATACCAGAAAGCAGTTACTCAAGACTGGATTGACCGTTTCCAAAATCATACTCAGTTGCTTGAGTAACTGCTTTTGGCATATTCCACATCTAATTCAATGTTTTACATTCTTCTTAAATACTTTGGTTTGCTTTCTTTGTTATTATTCCTTTGTGTATTAAGTAACAATAAAGACATTAAACCTTACATGCCATGTAAATTGCTCATTGGTGTGCAAAATTAGGGCATACGAGGGGCGTTCAATTAGTAATAACTGACTCATTTCCCATAGCAGGAGATTAATAAAACTTGGCACAGCTATTAGTCATTCTCTTCATAGGAACCACCCAGAGTTATGCATTTCTCCCATTGTTTGATGTAGCTCTGGACACCGTTTTTGTAGGACACCCCAGGTTGGTCCTCCAACAGATGCCTCATCAATGGCAGAAGAGGGACGACCAGGTCTGGGAGCTGTTTCCACAGACTTCCGGCCATGTTTGAATTCAGGATGCCTGTATTTTACAAGGTCATATGATGGGGTATCATCGCCATAAGTTTCTTCCATTTCATCAAAAGTCTCCTTTGGTGTGGGTCCTTTCAAATACGAAAACCGGATCACTGCGCGACACTCAACTGGCTCCATTTCACACCTGGTCCATTTCACACCTAACTCAGTTCAAACACCAGTAAATCAGAAACCACAATTAGTTCAGAGCTCTTTTTTGCAACATAAATTATAGAGATATGAATCATTACACATGCAAAATTTTATCTAGATCAGACAACTGGAAGTGGGTCAGAGTTATTACTTATTGAACGCCCCTCGTACCATTGTAAGTCAGATGTTTTTCCTCAACACATAAAGGATTTTTTAACGTTCTCATTCAGTGCATCATGAGTTCATATTGAAAATCTAACTGATCTACAATGTACATGCACACCACAGTATTAGTTGTTGTCAAAGTCATTGCGTAAAATTGGACTGGGTAGAGTATATTGGAATGAAAATCAATGATGGAATGCAGAAATATCAACACATCAACTGTACTCTAATTTTGCAACAACAAATTATAGGAATGGGAGGGAGCCAGCTCGATCAGCCACGGCTACAGTTTAGCAATTCGTCGTACATTTCTCACGAAGGTACGTAAAGACAAATCAGTATCGTGGTGGCTTCTTAAACGCTTGGGAATAAAGCTGTGTGGTCCCGTAACGTTACGTAGTACGTGTTTGACGCTAATACGTGTACATGTACGGTGTTGGCGTCCAGGAATGGTGTCGTGACCGCTGGAAATTAATGGCCCCTGTCTGTCAAAATTTTGTGGTGAGTAATTGGTGCATCTGGCATTTTGGTGTCACCTTCATATGGTGATTATTATCATAAATGATACTATTAGGCTCTTGTAGATGGTGACAAACATAGGCTAGGTCCCATAATCGTAGAATGCCAATATATCATATCAAATATTTCTCATTCTTCACAACTAAGTAGTCTAGTATCCTTCATAACCTATTCAATGATAAATCTGCATAAAAGCTATGCACCAATCTATTTCATTTTGATAATTACTAACAGGATCTTTGACCCCTTTATGAATTAGTTGGCCGATTTAATGCACTTCTCCGGAAAGTGATAGTCTAGAGAAATGTTTGACTTTGACATTATTTACATGTAATAATCTTATGTCTCAACCCTCCAAATTGTCACAGGCCAATAAAGCACAGTTCTACTTGGCATTGACATTGGGAGGGTTAAATATAGCATTGATATTTCGTTCAATGTTCCCGTTCAAGATTTTATTACATGATGAGGGTAACACTGCTGTAAAGGTTCTGATTACTGATAACGACTGCAACATAATTGTAATTACCATGGAAGTAATAAACATAAATACATAAAATATAACAACTTAATGTTATTTTCAAATTGCTGAATGCCATTTCATCTAATAATTGTATTAAGCTCACTCAGAATTCCCATCATTTTTGCAAATATAAAAACCATATTACCTAAGTGCTAGTGAGTACTACATGTAGTGACTATTTGTATGTTATTACCTGGATGTCTAACCTTCATTGACGAATTACCGGTACATTATCATGTCACATCTTAATTCTTGACAATCATCACAATAATTAGTCCATAAATTGTAGATGTACTAACTCTATATTCATTCTTTTCTGCTTCTTTTCTGCCTTCTATCGTATCAGAGGAAAGTCAGTCTGGTACAGTGCTTGCAGGTTAGTACCTTGTACTTGTCGTGACGTGATCTGTTTTCCACTCACTTCTAAGTCTTCTTGCACCGTGTGATAATCTCTATAGCCTTAAGCTAAGGGCACAACCCGCCGTACGTGCAAATAAGTGCTGTCTGCGTGTCAAAACGTGGACAATCTTTTGGGATCCGTAAATGGTAAGTATTAAAACCACCTCCATACGAACTCGTAGGGAATCCAACAGATTTTGGAGCACGCAGACACGCCGTAGAACTTTACGAGCAGGCAAAACTTTGTGTGCCGTTGGGCTGCGGACTCGCCCTCTGTACATGCTAACTACAGGCGACGCGCCTTAACGTTTTCTAAATATGTGGCTGATGTGGCCTAAAAAAAAAAAAACTGTTACAACGTACGGACAAATTGCATGTACAACGGGCTGTGCCCTTAGCTTTACCAGCATGCTAATATTAGAACCACATTTTTTACCTAATATGCGATATGTGTAGCCAAAGACATAAAATGTATATTGGGGCATTGAGGGCTCCGATGTGTTTTAACCTCCGAAAATCGTACTTGGAGACTTTTGACTTTGTGGAGATTGGCATATAGATCTGAATGTCAAGTCTGTGGCTTTCACTTCAAAGGAATGAATAACATGCTGGAGGTTACTACATTTTGTTTTGCCATTAGAATGCACAGTTAGTCACCTGTTTAATGTAAATTGCACCATTTGGACCATTAAAGCACCCCTACTAATGGTGCGTTTAACAGTTTGTGTCAGGGTAAATGGTAATTTTCACAGTCAATGGCAGCTGACACTTCAATTTTTGCCTTATCAATAATCCCTGCCATTTAATCTATACATAATGCCTGTATGACATATGTAATACTATATAGCATAACATTACTACTACAGAATAATTGTGAAACATATGACTCTGAAGCTTTATGAATTCTTAGTAAATGTGTATCAATCTGTGAGTTCCAGATCATGTCAAAATTCGACTATTTCTACCCTGCCTCATATAATAGGCCATATATAACAGGTCAGATTGTACATATTAGGTAATACATGTACTGCCTAGAGGTGTACTATGAATTCAGTACCACCAGTTCTAAATGGATGTCTTCTGACAGCCCTAATGCTTGAGGTGTCAAGGAAACTCAGTTACGTAGTACAGCATTGCAAAGGTGACAACAAGACATGCCATAGGCAAGTCATGCTTTTAAGAGAATGTACATGTGCGTTTAAATAATGAATGCTGGCTAGGTTTGAATTGGAAAGCAGTGGGCATTGACGTACATTGCTCATGGTAACTGACGTCAGTTTGAAGTCAAAAGAACTGGTCCACGTCCAAACACGCATTCAAACACCCTTCACGGTACATATGGTGTTCAACCCGGTGTTGCATGAAGTGAAAATTTCAATAGCGAAACCTCCCTTCTGACTGAAATCCCAGTTGGATCAGAGATAATTTGATACAATTCTGAATTCTTCTGGTTAATTTGAGCTAGAATAAGCAAACAAAATCGTTCACCATAATGATTGCAGAGAGAACTAAGGCATAACTATTCAAACCCCAGTTCCCATTTTCAAAGCTACAAGCTCCCAAAGCTTTCAAAGCTCCATTTTTATTGTGCTTAAAGAGTAATGAATCTTGATTTGAATTTGAGATGTGCATTTTATCACACAGGAGAGAATATCTAGATCTGAAGTCTGTTCATGCATAAGTCTGTACGTCGTGAACAGAGTATAAAGAAGGGGTTGTTTGTTTTCCCTAAAGCTTAATGATACTGAGATGGCTCATGCAAATCGGTATTCAGACGCAGTCTTGCGCAAAGTCACGCTTGTGCCGGTACACCCGCACCCGACCAGAAACACAATACGTGTTATGTCCAGAAGACAGGGCTTAAAAGAACATTTCAAAACCATTGTGTAGGTGTGAAAGTTTATGGGTAGCTTATGCTTGTGATTTATAGGTACTAATTTTCCAAGAACATGTCTTGCATGCACATGCATCCATTGCATTCCAGGACTTTGTATACCTCGACCTTCAAGCGGAATTTGTAACGGTCTTAACAACATTCTTTAAGAAAGTGTGAAGGCCAAAACTTTTCTCACACCAGCCGTCAGCTGTACATATCTACCCAATATCGGATGTTTTATGTTTTCTTTTCAAATACAATTCAACCTCTATCTATACAACTGGATTTAAAAAATGGAGATTTTCTTTCTGACGTTTTGAGTGATATCCATCATTTTTCTTCAGTGTCACTAGAATGAACTGGTTAAACATGTCAATTCAAAGAAGAGTGATGGATGTCACTTGATTCGTCCGGAAGTAAATCTGTTTTTTCATCCAGTTGTAGAGATTGAGTTGTACTTGAATGTTGTTTACCTGGATCTCTTTGTTCCTTAATTTATCAAACCTTGATTAATTGATGTATTGATTAATAAACCTGAGTCAAAAATTCATACAAGCACATGATTAAAAAAAATGCGCTCCGGGACTCAAACCTACAACACTTACTCTCTGTTCTATATGTGCGGCTCAAAAATCATGACCATAGCACACATGTTCAGAACATCAAACAGCATCTCAGACCTGCATAGTCGTGTTAAAAACCACCCAGTCAGTGTGCGTTATGTGCTCAAGTCCGAACAACTTATGTTCTTGATGTTCATGCCAAGAAATGTTAAGTCCTGAATACTTTTCCCAGGTCAATGCCAGTTTGCGTTATGCGCTTGAGTCCAAACAATTTAATGTTCTTGATGTTCATGCCAAGAAATGTTAAGTCCTGAATACTTTTCCCAGGTCAATGCCAGTTTGCGTTATGCGCTTGAGTCCAAACAATTTAATGTTCTTGATGTTCATGCCAAGAAATGTTAAGTCCTGAATACTTTTCCCAGGTCAATGCCAGCGTGCGTTATGCGCTTGAGTCTGAACAACTTATGTTCTTGATGTTCGTGCCAAACAATGTTAAGTCCTGAATACTTTTCCCAGGTCAATGCCAGCGTGCGTTATGTGCTTGAGTCTGAACAACTTATGTTCTTGATGTTCGTGCCAAACAATGTTAAGTCCTGAATACTTTTCCCAGGTCAATGCCCAAGAATATGTAAAAGATACCACTTATCTTCTGCCAGTTTTAACTGGCCCAATGCCATATCTATGAAATGTCGATGGAAGGAGGCAGCAGGGAATGTTGGACTGCCCCCACTTTTCATCAGTGATTTGATCTGATTACTTTTGAGAAGGCCCCAGAAAGCAAGCAATATCCAGCACTGAGCTCTGTGGGTAGCTATTAAACGCTGCCTGTAATGAAAATCATACAACATACATGTATGGGAGAAAAATTACAAAGGGAAATGAAATTGACATTGCCTGAGTTATTGCTACCCTGAGGTCGCTTTATGTAATAAAGAATTTCATTTTCAAATTTTCGACTTCAAATTTATTTGATTTTCATCTTTGACAGATTCGTTGTGACATGGCTTCCAATACCATTGGCTTGAGGTGCTTTTTTTACATGACATGTCTGTCACAATATTGCACATCTTACTTAGAATTTTGTTGACAGATGAAAAAGAGGAACAAGTATTGTAACGCCTGTTTATCTTAAAGTTTATTCGTGGGCCGGGGGTAACTTATATCTTTTTTGTTAATAAAAAACTGGGATTTGGGGAATCTCAAGTCAATGAACGCTAGTTTTAAATAGTAACCTTATCCTAATCTTACGCCAAAAAGCAGTTACTCATTGCCAAGAATCTAGATATGATTTTGGAAACTGTCACCGACAAAAGACACCGGATGGTTGTCTGAAATGTCTGACCATTTTCAAAATCATATCCAGTTGCTTGAGTAACTGTTTTTTGGCATATCTTGTTAGCTGGATGTCTAACCTACATCGACTCATCCTCCTACCCTTGCTCAGTTTTTAATCGTTCAAAACCCACATGCATATTTCACAACAAGCAATAATGTTGGCTCCTATAGCTAGTCATTCATCACCCTGCCTACACTTTCCATCTCCTCTGCGATCATAAATGTTCATCGGGAGGAAAAGCATACGTGTTGCCATAGCAACTATGTCTGTGTGACATCACTGTGTGTAGACTCAATGGTCTAAGTCCGTAATTTACAAGGTAATGGAAATGTCATTAAACATTTAATAATAATAGTAACAAAAGAGTCTGATGATAAACTGGGTTGTGAAGTTAGTGCGTTTACTTCTTTGTGAGTTACATCGTAAAAAAGTAATAACATTATGCTTTGTAGTTACTTCTTTGTGAGTGTAGCATTTTATCTACTACATAAAACCTGGCCCTTTTAGCAAGTAAATTCCTAATCATATGAGTTTGCAGTTTGTTTGTGAATTAATTTTGTTGTCACATTAAAATCTATTCCTCTTGTGAAGGATACTAATATATTATGAAAAGTAATAAAAAACAGTAAAATATGGAATAATGTTGGCCGATTTAATGATGGGTTCAGCATTAAGGAACATTATGTGATACCTGTAACATATTAATGTAGAGTGACTTAAGTTTAGCGCTCTAAAATTCCCCTTTTTCAAGATATACTGTAAATGAATTTAAATACGTGGGGATTTAATTTCGCGGTTACCGTAGCAGGAAAATGGACTTTTCTCTATGGTTTTAAGTTTGCGGTAGCACCATGCACTGTAGTCTCTTACTACCATGGAAAAATGTTTGCGGTGGTTTTCATTTGGCGGTGAAGCAGCCATCACGAAAAATGCGAACATTAAACCACCACGAAAGTTTCTGCGTTTACAGTAATACAGGAAATATGGATTATCCCAATACTTATACTAAATCTAAGATTTTACCCAGTAAAATGTGCATTAACTCTTGGTACATCTTAATCTTAGCATGTAGTTTGTTTTTAGATTTTGAAAGGCATGAAAAATAGCTGAAGTAAGTTATGACAAATAGTTTCCAAGTTGACATTTTTGATAATGGCACAGTGTACTAAGATCGCCTCACCTTTTGGTCTACGTGACCACGCATGTGTCAGTTACCTAGCACTGGTCACGGCCTCTAAATGCCAGACAAATCAATCTCCCCTTGACCGTGACCTTATCGGAACTCAAGCTCATGGTCGTTAACCCGGTAAAACGTCATCGCCGTCTACGAAACCCATTGTCGCGTGACTTTCTCCTCCACCCCATTGTCTAATACTCCCATTCTGTCAAGGTGTTATATGAGGTTAACATAAATTATGTAGGACAGTTCTATTCATGCTTAAGGCTGCATGGCAGTTGCTATAGTAAAGCATACAAACAGATGTGGTACATTAGCAGTGACTGGCTGTTACAGTCCTCAATTCCTTTGTTTGAGTGTTTGCATACTTCAACTTCATCATTTGATCACTACTTAATCCTTTGCACTGCGTCAAGGAGAAACGTTGATCAAGGCGTTAAAATTTCATGCACATCACACATTGAAACAGGAGCCTTTGTGTACCAATACCTGATACTGCTTTTGCAATTTTTCAAGTTTATTCCTGAAAGGGATATGATATAAAAAACAAAGTCACTGTTTTCGGTCCTTTTTCTACGTTATGAGTTGAGTCTGCCATATTACACTGCACAGCAATATTTACAACATATGGAAATGACTCAGTTGTGAGGTGAGGACGTCTTGAAATATGCACACTTTCCACCGCCGCTTGAGTTGCACACCATTTTATCCAACTCTCCGTCGAACCAAAGTGCACTTTAGAAAGTGTTCGGTGGTTTGCTCGAATCGTTATTGAAGTTTGTTGAAAGTCCCCGCTAAGCACCGAAGATCTGCGACTGCAACGGTCGATTCGGAAATCCATGGCCGGCTTAGTTCCAGTAGGCTTCTCGGAAGTAAGAAAATTTGGTTGTGGCTCATTTTGGCGTTGTTAATTGGCTTATATAAATTTGTATAATTCTTTTGATGGAAATTAGTACTGTCCATGGTGCTGAAAATGCAATTTCTTGGTTATGTACTATATGGCTTCAATATATCATGATAATTTGGTGATTTTTGTCACAAGATCATGTCTGATAAGCTCAATGACCTCCTTGATGACATGTATTACCTTCATGAAAATGTAGGTATTGTTTTTGGTATGCATGTCTGTGTTTGTGTGCTTCCGGATATTTGTGGTCATAATGACCTTACAACCTCTGGATGGATAGTGGTGGTCTTTGACATGTGGATAGGTTTTGGGTTTGGGAAGACAAACTTCATGGTCAATTTAGATCCCCTTATGTCTGACCTTGGTACTGCAATAGAACTTGTTTTTTTCAATCAAGTGGTTTTGGTTTTGTGCCCCTAGCAGCTTGCTCTGGAACTGCACAGCAATATTTACAACATTTACCTCTATAAGATGACACTTTCACATTGAAACCATCCACCTGTGACCAATGATTGCTTTCCTTCCAAGTGTATTCAGGTTTCTGTAGTAGCCAACCATTGCTCTCCTTCCCAGAGTATTTGGGTTTCTGTAGTAACCAACCATTGCTCTCCTTCCCAGAGTATTTGGGTTTCTGTAGTGACCAATGATTGCTCTCCTTCCCAGAGTATTGACCAATGATTGCTCTCCTTCCCAGAGTATTGACCAATGATTGCTGTCCTTCCCAGAGTATTGACCAATGATTGCTCTCCTTCCCAGAGTATTGACCAATGATTGCTGTCCTTCCCAGAATATTGACCAATGATTGCTCTCCATCCCAGAGTATGCAGGCATGGCTGCTGAACTGAAGCCCGGCCATGTGAACAAGCAGTCCGTGTCCGAGTTCGTCAAGGAGATCAGCAAGTACTCCGGAGGCAAGCTGTCTCCCGAGGAGGCGGCCAAACTGGCGGCCCTGAAGATTCAGGAGAATGAGAAGCACGCGGCCCTGAAGATTCAGGAGAATGAGAAGCACGACAGGAGCTGGTACCGCGTGAACGCTACGCGATGGCTGGTGGGAGGGCGGAAAGTTTCCGTGAACGTGAACAATAGCCTCAAGGAAGTGAGTATCCTAACGGCTTTGGAGGGGGGGGGGGATGAGATGGAAATTTCCATGTAATAGAAATATAACAAATACAATAATTAAAAGTTTTCCAAACACATTGGACACACTTCTTGATTATTAGATATTTGTCACCGGCTTTTAACAGGTCAGAGGCATAAATTATATTCAATTTGTATATTCCTTAACTTAATAGATACAAGGTTCTTCATATCTATACTAGTACTGACATCTTGTATCTAGTGTCTAAATTCAAGGAAATATTTTGGATGAAATATTGGGAATGTGTGTCATGAGTGTGTGTGATGTGGTGTAAAGTCAAGCAAGTCAAGTTGCCTCTTTAGCTTCTGATGGTTTTCTAAATCCATCCATACAATAATATTAAAGAATTCATTTGTATGTGTGCTGGGATAAATGCAAAATATAGTTTGTAATGCTTCATATTAGTTAAACAGCTTCAAGATAGAGTGATGATTTCATTGTACATGTATTCTGTATTTGCTACTAACAATTAGTTATATGCACACATTCTTGAATTTGTTTCTAATGATAGTCTGAGGTATCATTTAAAAAGATTTGAGTAGAGATGCAATGGTTAGTTAGGAATGCTGGAGTGGGATAGTATTGGTCAACAATTTAAGATCAGACTTGACAGATATGGACAATATTTCTACTGGCAAATACAAAAAAGATTTCTTTGGTCATCATCATCATCATAACACCAATCGGATATTTTCTTTCAAGTTTGAAAATGATGCTTTTCAAATATTATATAAAATATAAAATATTCATTCTTTGTACCTCACAGGTGAAAATTGGAGTGATGATTATTTGAAATTCTTTTGACAAAATTAAGATGATTACTTTTGATGATGTACACTGTATTACGGATTCTAGTGGGTTATTTTTTATTTGTTAAGTACGGTTGTAACGTTAACTATTAATAGTATGTTAACTGAAGAAGGTTGAAATCTTCTTGTCTTCATACCTAAATCCTGACAGCAAAGCGCTTTCATATTGCAAAAACTTTTCTATGTCTCCTCAAACAATGATCCTTTCTATGGCCAAACTGTGGTGTTGCAGCATGTGTCAAGAAAAAAACTTTTGCAAGAAAATATAGACCTATGGATCTCCTCAAGCAAGGGCCCTTTCTATTGCCAAACTGTGGTGTTGCAGCATGTCCTTCTATAATGAGAAAACTTTTGCAAGAAAATATGGACCTATGGGTGTTATACTACATGTATGCTACTCCAGTATCTCCACTAGTCAGTGCATCTCAGAACCATTGTATGCTCTCTCAAAGTAACCTAGACAAATCCTGAGAAGCTCTGTTTTTCCTATTGCACTATAGGAAAAGGTTTGGCCATTTCAACATCATGTCACCCTCAGATGCTGAACCGAACATGTCTATGATTTTCCTTTACGTTGTTTTTTAACACTTTTGTTTCACCATGCACTTTGTTTGTTTTGTCTTTCAATGCACCATGCATGCTAGAAACTGGAAGGGTCTCAGGTTTGTGCCCACATGTTTTACTTACTCGGTGTGCTTCTTGACTGAACTAACCCACTAAATGCACTTCTCTTTTCGAATAATCTGTGCTCTTTCACCGGTAGAGCTGAATATGTCTTAGGGATGTTACACAGACATTCGTAGACAATTCTGATGAACAAAGAAGGAAATGCGGGAAATGTGTAAAACACATTACCTGAAATCTAGATATTGTTATCTGGTAAGAGACAATTTGTGTGTTACAGTAGTAGTTTTAATCTTTTCTTCACACACATGATTGGGCTCCAATCAGAGACCGTCATTTGTGTAGAAAAATTGTTTTTTTTTAATAAAGCTGTAAGGAGTTTTTCTCAAAACGTCTAAGAGACATTTTAAGAACAATTGATGAGAAGACAAAATTAGCAAGTCTTCCTCAAAAAAGACCTTGCAAAGACATAATGCAACCTAGAATGAACCTAGAATATCTCGAAAAGGTCCAGAAAAAAGGACATATTTGAAAATGTGTCAGTGTAACTTTCCCCTTTCAAAGACATTTCCTGCTCTACTTCACATTGTATTTGTATTGCATCAGTAGTGACAACAGCTCACCATTCGTAGGCAGATGTTTCAGGTGCAATGTGCGAGATGTGGTGTTGTCATGTGGTGATTGTGACGTGTTGTCAGTGGTCTGATCTTGTGGTAGAGATTAGCGTGGTGTGATTAAAGGGGCATGTGAATCTGTTTAATAGATTAGTGATGAGGATTTGGGGTGTGACTAGATCACATTGTATGGTTGTTGTAGTTTAAAATATTGGTATGGTGTACATTGTATTTTTGTCCTGCATGACACTGTTCACACTGCTATGGAAATCTGTGAAAGTTTGTCTAAAATTGGTGTTCTCTTAATGTCACAATACCGTTTTAACTCAAAACACTGTTGTGTAAGTCCTGTCAAACCACCTATAGTATGTTTTTTATACTTGTTTGCTGGGAAAAAATTAGTCTACTACTTTTTCAAATAAAAACAACTAACATATGTGCTGCCATATTCATCCTCTTAATTGTATGAAATTGAATAACTAAGTCTTACTGTTTGGTATTAGACATCCCCAGCAAACAAGTTAGAACAAGACTTAGTACTCTTAAAGATTTTGTGTGTGTGTGATGTTTCATAATTATCAGGTTTTGACTGTCTTGGTCTATCTTTCCTTGTACTGTTGTCCTCCCTGAATCTGTCTGTCTGGAATTCTCTTCCACTTTTCCTCCTGATGTGTCTGTCTGTCTGCCTGGGTAAGATTTCTTTCTCTTACATGATCT
Organism: Branchiostoma floridae; assembly: GCF_000003815.2. Lineage (NCBI taxonomy): Eukaryota > Metazoa > Chordata > Leptocardii > Amphioxiformes > Branchiostomatidae > Branchiostoma > Branchiostoma floridae. Next base: position 2,484,916 of record NC_049991.1, on the reverse strand, counting down.
TGTTTAGGGCTGGGTATCGGTACAGCGTACCGGTACAAAACCGGTTTTTCTTATTGGACCGGTCCAGAAAAACCGGACCTGAAAAAATTAGGTGGACCGGATGTTGGACCGATTAGAAAATTAACAGATTATTTTATCAGGCATTCACACGTTTTGGCGCATGCAGGTGGAAGAAAATAACAAGAGTGAAGTAGAGTAGAGTTTATAGTAATTTCTACTAAGTTTTACAGCCAATCGCACAGGTGCAAACAGCGTTGTAGGATTTTAAAACACCAGTGTAAGTCTAATACTCCACCAAACAGATTTCTTTGTAGTGAAATGGACCATTGGTATGAGTCATACTGAATCAGGTCCAGGTTCAGGTCCGGACCTGGACCTGATCCTCTGGACCTGAACCGGACCTGGACCTGAATTTTCAGTACCGGTACCCAGCCCTAATCTTGTTACATCTTGAGACCCCTGTGTCTATCTGTGGAATGCTGTAACTTGTCTTCACAGGATGTGTGAACATTGTTACGTCTCTGGCATGGTTGATGATATGAAAAGCTTTATCTTTTGCATCATCACAATGACTAAATTTCTATATCTGTCCCTTAGAAATTCATTTGTTCTCTTCAGCATAAGTTTTCATCAACTGTGGATGCACTGAAAATGTTATCACAAAATTAATGTGATGTTTATGGTGTTCTGGATTATATTCCTTATTAAAGTGCCTATGTCACCAAAATTCAACATTTCCTAATTACAATCAAGCATAACAATATTCAATGAATATTTTACATTAAAAATTCATGTGTACCCTAACTTTATTGAACATCTCGCTCACTTGCATATCTTATTCCTGCTGCCATGTAATCAAGTTAATTTCCGCCCATGATGTCATAGTAAACATGGCAGCCGATTTGGAACCTGACACTGTGACTCACAAAAGAAATATTCTTTCAAAGCAGAAAAGTAAACATCATGAAAACTTGCAGTTCTTGTACTGTATGATGACTACAATGATTATGCACTCTCAGAAGAAAGTCGCAGTACCAGGTTCCAAATTGGCTATTATACAGATGTATTAACTGGGACGTTACCGGAGCAAATTATCTTGATTGCCTGGCAGCAGGAATTAAGAACCAGAAATATGATTGATTAGTAAGATTCGATATTCAATAACATCAGAAGGGTGCAATTATTTTGTACCACTGAATAACACAAGCTGACGTTTGCTTGTAATCCGGAACTATAAGTTCTTGTCATTCGTAACATAAGCACTTGAAAACTGTTTATTGTATCACCTAGCTACCCACTGTATTCTTGTCTATAACTTGTACATTTTCTTACTGAAATCGCAGATGTCTTCACAACGTTACAGTCTTGTGTGTATATTTGTTCCCAGGACCCGTGTCCCACTGTTTGGATTGTGTTTGCATGCACAGTTTAAAGTTGTCACCAGTGGTGTTCACCCTTGTACATGTGGTGTTGGTGCTGGAGAGATATGCGATGATATAGTGTTTTTAATCAAGGCGACACCATAAATTCAGAATGACAGTCTAATTCTGGGAAGTGTTAAGAACCTTACGCTCTTTTTGGATTGACGATAACATTATCTAATACTGATGATGTTATCAAAATACATTGTACCAATAACTAAAGTAAAACATCTTTTATTCTAATATAATCTACGACAGTTTACCAAAATTCTGAGGTTCCCAGAATTCTGCAGAATTTTGACTGACTTTCTTAGGATTCTGGATAAAATTCTGCAGAATTCTGGCTGACTTTCTCAGGATTCTGGAGAAAATTCTGCAGAATTCTGGCTGACTTTCTCTGGATTCTGGAAAGAATTCTGCAAATCTTTCCATATTACATCATACATTTGTACTGAATTCATTTGGTTATTGTCAACTTAGAAAACAATCTTTTTGGGGGGGGGGGGGATTTATACTGTCTTTCCGAATTTATATATTTTGATTTCTGAAGAAACACAGGCTTGGTAAGACTACCAAGTAATGGTACACAATTGGACACTTTCTAGGTTTATGACAAGGCCAAGAATAAGGACGAGGTGCCGCTGATTATCGACTCAGCGTCGGACCTGTCCCAGGGCGGGACGTTTTCCGTCGTGGAGTTTTCCGCGTCGTCCTGCGCCGTGATGGAAAGCCAGGGCACGGTGGAGGTGTCTGTGCTGCGCTCGGGCAGGACAAACACCAGGGTGCCTTTCAGGTCAGTCAGTCAGTCACTCACTCACTCTCCTGTTTATCGTCTGTTGTTCCCCATCCTGTGGGGGTTAGACGTGCTTGCACGTAGAAGAGGGGGCTAGATGGCAGCTCTCCAGCATCCTCTATCATTTGGGTTGACACTGTGTAGGTTGAGGAGGTGTATGTCTTCCCTTGTGTTGTCCGTCCATCTCTTTCGAGGTCAACCACGAGGGTTCTTTCCTTCTATGCTGAATTCTACGCTGAGTATCTTTCAATATCAATTAGGTTGTCAATCAAAAACAGTTTAGCCAATAAGAGTGCAGCTGAAGGCATTTGCCCTTTTGTCAGTCTGATCTTTATAAACAATTTTGACTGAAAGGGATTTAGGGATAGGTAATGCTACTTTACCTTTATCCATGAGGTGACCTATATCCGTTGTAACAGTTTTTCAAAACAGCACATTTAGGGATATCGAGTCGACGGACGGTTGTTTCAAGTTGTAATATTTTCAAAATAGAGCAGTTTGAACTCACATTTCATCGGCATGATAGAACTAAATATCTGCTTTTAAAACAACGAATACAGGTTACCCAACGGATAAAGGTCAACTAGCGTTAGGTGTTAGATCACCTGCCATTGCTATCATACTCTCGTGCATGTGCACTAGCTAGGCTAGGTATGAAGGGTCATTGAATACACATTATTGAAGTTTCACATGTGTCCGTCTCAATCTGTGAATCCATGGTAAAAGGGGTCTGGAACGATTAACAGAAAACTGTGGGAATGGTCTCTGAGCAATATCATGTTATTACTAACTATGGTTGAAAAAGGTCTATAGTTGTAATATGGCTGTAGGTAGAGAATTATCTGACAATGTACCTTCCTACAGGTAGTAAGTTCAAGACTTTGAATGGCAATGATGAAATATTGATGGAAGCTTTTGTCTGTTATATGTCACAGGTATGAAACCATTGATGGCACAGCCGAAGCAGGCTCAGACTACATCCCACAGAAGGATGTTCTGGTCTTCGAACCAGGAGAGAGCATGAAGAACATCAAGATCGTCATCGTGGACGACAACCAATGGGAGACCGACGAGACCTTCTTCGTGAAGCTGTCGGTGGATCCCGACAGCGGCGCTGTTCTGGGACGGAAGAGCATCAATGAGATTACCATCATAAATGATGATGGTAAGAGCAATTCTACTTGTATTAGGAGATGACCAATCAGAACCATAGGAAGCAACCTAGTCGACCAATGAGAACCATCGATAGAAAAACTAGCCATTCAGCAGACTGATGAAAACAGAAACTATTGGCCAATCAGAGTTGCAGATACAGGACTTTTGGGCTGTGAGGAACCTTGGTCTAGGAGCCAATCAGAGCTTTACTGGCAAATGGCTAGCCAATCAGCACCAAGGACAGAGCTATTGGTAATTAAATCAAGTTACTGAATTAGTAACAAGCACATTATGCTACCATACTAATCAGTACTATAGATACATATATTTTTTCACCCGGTTAACAAAAACAACAGAATGATTGCCCATTCAGCACCAAGGACAGATTACATGCTGAACTAGCACTGTTGACAAGAAATGGCTGTATTCTGATTGGCCAGTCATTCTGAAAATCATGTGACGCCTCAACCAATCAGTGACATTGGATGTTGCATAAGTAGCAGGACATTAACATATTGCCTTATTTGGTTGTAATTAGATCCTGGTGTCATGGACTTCTCCAAGCCCAGTGTCATCTTCAAGGCATGTGGCTCCTCAACCAATCAGTGACATTGATTGTTGCATAAGTAGCAGGATATTAACATATTGCCTTATTTGGTTGTAATTAGATCCTGGTGTCCTGGACTTCTCCAAGCCCAGTTTCATCTTCAAGGCATGTGACTCCTCAACCAATCAGTAGCAGGATATTAACATATTGCCTTATTTGGTTGTAATTAGATCCTGGTGTCCTGGACTTCACCAAGCCCAGTTTCATCTTCAAGGCATGTGACTCCTCAACCAATCAGTAGCAGGATATTAACACATTGCCTTATTTGGTTGTAATTAGATCCTGGTGTCCTGGACTTCTCCAAGCCCAGTTTCATCTTCAAGGCATGTGACTCCTCAACCAATCATTAGCAGGATATTAACATATTGCCTTATTTGGTTGTAATTAGATCCTGGTGTCCTGGACTTCACCAAGCCCAGTTTCATCTTCAAGGAGTCTGCGGGGATTGCCAGCGTCCCCGTACAGAGGACCAAGGGGTCAGATGGGGTCATCTCGGTCAAGTGGAAGACTAAGGACATGAGGGCTGTGAATGGAAGGGACTATGTTGGTAAGGACTATGTTGGTAATAAACCCTGTGCAATGGCTTAGTGGGTAAGGTGTTGAGTAGGTTTTGAGTTTGATTCCCAAGTCATACCGAATGGTACATGTCGCTTTCTCTGCTTAGCACTCAGCATTTGAGAGTATGGTAGTTGCACACTCACCATGACCAGTGAACTAGTCCCCTGCTGTAGTGATTGCAAAAAGTTGTGTGGCCCAGGGGTACTGAAACGGAGATGGGTGCCACCCAATGCACCATTTTGGCAAGAGTAACTTGAACTCTTTTTGAACTCTGTAACACGAATAAAGTGAAATTCAAAAGAAGTCTACCTTATCTAAACAGAGGGAAGTTTTTTTATGTCCATACAGATTGCTTCGTTGTTATTGAGCATTTCGTGTGAAGTCAATGTGATACAATAAAATCATTAGCTGGGGTTTATACTTGGAATGTATACGAATAAAGTGAAATTCAAAAGAAGTCTTTCTTATCGAAACAGAGGGAAGTTTTTTTTATGTCCATACAGATTGCTTCAGTGTTATTAATCTTTTCATATGAAGTTAATGTGATACAATAAAATCAGTCGCTGGGGTTTATACTTGGAATGTATATTTGTTATTGTAGACGTTGTCCAGGACGACATATATACTTCCGGAGGGAGAAAGCACAAGTCTATTTCTAACTGCACTTGCACATTTACACAGCTCACGCCATCACCTAATTATAAACAATGCCATCTGGATTTTGGCTTTGAACATGTCTCTAGATCTGTTGTCATATCCCTCAATTGCATCATAAATCCTCTCTTCCATGTACATGTCATGTGGAGGAGGAAATGGGATAATCAACATTGTTTGTCAGTGTTGCCCTCCGGCACTTTCTTTTATGACTGGATCATGTTTTATATCAGTTTTAAAGCACTTGTCAAATAATTACACCAGAATGTGTAATAAAAGAACACAATCATATGAACCCAAAAAACATTTACAGTTCCATCGTTACCATTCAGTCATCTTACACATATTCCGTATCCAACAGCCTTAAACTGCCTGCACCAAAAACAAAAAACCGAAAAGCGAGCCTTTCTCTACCGTGTTGTCAATCTATGGAACACCCTACCAACAAACATCAAATCTAAAGTTCTATAATCTTTGTCCAGTTTTTCAGACTAAAAAAGCAATCCACCATTTGTTTTCAAGTTAATAGTTTTGTTTTTTATCTGTACCTGTTATGCGATGGTTATTTATATTTCTTTTAAGCTTGTAATTTGTACTATAGTGTTTCAGTATTTGTGCATTGATTTTGTATACTTGTTTGAACGCTGGAGGGTTAGGGCAATCCTGATAGGGCAAAAGGATATCCAATAAACCAACCAGCAACTAGAAAGGCAACATTTTTGCAAAAATGCAGAATGTGTTTCCCTCTAGCCTTGCGTCAAGCTACTCACATACAATACTATACCATTAGGCTCACCACAAAGTAGTGTGTGCGAGTGAAAAAAAAAGAATCAAGGCTATGAATGGGGGATGTGAGTAGCCTGAAGTGATAAACAGCCAGGTAGCCAGGCCTGATGCACAGCCCAGCCTTTTCCGTAAACCTTTTCTGCTAGGAGGAAGAAAGAAAAGGAACACAGCAAAAACAGTATGTTTTCTCCTTTGGGATAACATAATAACCTATCTTTATTGAATCTTTATTACAGGTGGAGAGGGGGTGTTGGAGTTTCAGCATGGGGAGACAGAGAAGAACATTGACATTCAGATCTTCGATGACAAGGACTTTGAGAAGGATGAGGACTTTATGGTGGAGCTGTCGGATGCTGCGGGCGGGGCTATGATTGGCAGGCAGAGGAGGACAGTTGTCACGATTGTCAACGATGATGGTAAGTAGCCATCTTCCTATTTACTGTAAATTCATTTGCTTTTGCGTTGCTTGGATTTCACAATAGGTCCTCAGGAAAAGGGATGTTTTTGTAGTTTTGACTTCGGGGTTGAAACAATTGTATTGTACATTTTGAGGTCATGCAAGTCACTGTATAAATTGAAAATAAAACCACTGGGAAAGTTTGAAGATTAACAGTAGTTGCCTCCATGCCTCTAAAAATGGTTTTCTGTACCATTTTCTATTCAAGGACACATGCAGATCTCCAAAATGATATAACAGCATATTTGTTACCTTATTAACTTTGTAGTTTGAAGACCTTCTCTATGTACTATCAGTCCACAGAATTTCAACTGTATAGAAACTCACATTCTTAACCCTAAACTGCCAAATCCGGATATATCTGGCACACATATACATGCCCTGTGTGCCGTGCCCGGTTATAACCGGGATAGCGTATTTCCCCAAAGTAGCAGCTTTGCGCGCGTGTAGCGAACGAACCCCGGAAGTTAGGGACTTTGGCCTTGTTCGGGGGTCTGTTTTCGGAGGTCAGCGGCCAACCCTGGAACTAATAGCATTTTATAGGGCTGGAACTGTGGCAGTTTAAGGGTTAAGGCTACACATACCCTGTCCATTCTAACAGAATTTTTTTCCTGTCTTCCATTCAGACAAAAACAAAAGTTTTTTCTTGTCCTCTAACAGAAACTGTCTTTTCTATTCACCACAGAATATAATGGCCTAGTTGACCGTGTCCTGACCATTGTGAACGTGAACATGGACCACTTGCAACTGGCCTCCTCCACGTGGGGGGGACAGTTCAGGGACGCCATGAACGTGAACGGTGGAGACGTGGAGAACGCCACCACCATGGACTACGTCATGCATTTCCTGACCTTTGGATGGAAGGTACAAAAGACATTTTTTATCTTTCCGCTGAATAAAGTGTGACACAGTGGGATGTTCTGTATGTGACAGAGAAGTCTGAGTGATTTGGAATTTTTGTAGCATTGCAGTATTGCACGGACAACTACTTGCAAGTTTCCTATAGAGCTGTGAGTGTGCATTTTCCAGGGAACAACAGGTTATAAGTAGGGCTGTGTAGTACCTAAATACCCGAAGCTGGTGTGTTATGCCAAAGGGTGGTTATACCAGCTATATAGATACAGATACAGATACCCGTACCTGCAAAATTGTTTAGGTACAGGTCCGGACCTAAACATCTGTGTACCTAAACTAACTAAAGCACTAGTGGACACCACTTTTTAAGATTACAGACAGGCAAATCCAGAATCAACTTTGACAATTGTCATAATATTGCAGTTGAAAATCAAGGAAACTTAGTTTTGAGGCTTACATTATGTAATTCTTCATTTAAATATGACAATCTACATGTTTTACAAATGTCAGGCTTTATCTATAACTTACAGATGATTGATCAAACTTGTTTGGGTACATGTTCAGGTCCGGACCTGTACCTAAACCTGTGTACCTGTACCTGTATCTAAAATTTATTTAGGTACACAGCTCTAGTTATAAGGAATAAAAATATTCATGGCTCTTGGTTGTAAATGTTGGCTCAAAAATGATGGCACACCAAATCTGAGTGTACTTTTGGCACATTTTTGACGATTTAGTCTACCAGTACAAACTGGGTGGGAATCACTCCATCATCAGGGAAATAAAGTGCCTTTCATAATCTCTTGGTTATGAACCCAACACTCTAGCTGTTACACCACACTGGCACCTATAAGGAATTATCTATATACAATTGGATGACAGGATGGTTGCAAGTTGGAAAGTAAGACGATGCATTTCTGAGGTAAAGATAAACATGATGCAACAGAGTATTGTCTGTAGTAATGACCATTTTCTGTGCCCCCCTCCCCCCAGGTCATGTTTGCCCTGACTCCACCAGTCAACTTCTTGGGTGGCTGGTTGACCTTCATTGTGTCCTTGATGGGCTTCATTTTCCTCCTGACTGTCATCATCAGTGACCTGGCCACCACATTTGGCTGTCTGATCGAGCTGGAGGACAACATCACCGCCATTACACTAGTTGCCATGGGAACAAGTTTACCGGATCTTTTTGCCAGCAGAACGGTATGCTAATCCATGTAACTTGTAGGGCAAAATGTTTTGGATGTGATAGAGTTTGTTGGTTAAGATTGAAGACAGGGATAACTGAAGTTGTGGATAGCTGTATCAGCACCAGCCAATCAGCACCAAGGACAGGTCAAACAGAACTGACCAATCACAGTCATGCAAAGAATACTGGTTATCAATCAATCAACCAATCATGAGCAAAGTTAACTGTGGTAAAAACCTAATGATAATGAAGGCTTAGGACCAAGTTTGTGCCTAGGTGCACTCAGTTTTATGTGGTGAATGTAACGGTACCATATTCAAATGAATACATATCATCTCATATGTCATATCCTCCCTACCCTCTAGCTTTTTGATGTCCCAGGGCTCTTGCTATATTTTCAATTTAAAAATCTGAGAAACAAAAAATCAAATTGGTATAACGCTTAGTCTAATGAGGCTTTATATGATAGAAAAGATAGAATTCTGAGACAGACAAGTCCCCAAAAATGACGAAGTGTCCAAATTACATTTCTGTCGAAAGTTCTTTGAATGTGTATTTTTTTGCTTGCTGAATGTATTTCATGACTGAAGAGTGTGGAGAAAGACAACCTCAAGCCAACCGTTCACACTTACGCCACATCTTCAGAAAATACGCTGGAGCCATATGTTCCCCGTTTAGGAACTTTATTCGAACCGACACACAACAAACATGTTTCACCGTGTGGCTTCCTCAGTGTTATGGGCTCAAATCTCGTATTTCATGACTGAAGAATGTTTCATTTTCCCCCACTTGTATAACAGGCTGCTCGAGCAGAGAAGTATGCGGATGCCTCCATTGGAAACGTGACTGGCAGTAACTCAGTCAACGTGTTCCTGGGTCTGGGCCTGCCATGGCTGATCGCCAGTATCTACTGGGAAGCTCAGGTATGCAGCCTTCCTTCTTACCATCCTCTAGACAGTTGATAAGCCACAAGATGTTCATACTGTCATACATGTATCAACCTAAGGCGAGGCATGTACATACCATCTAAATCAGATTATACAAGCCAATTCAAGGCCTAAAAAATACACAGTAATGCGTGCAGCTAGATTTGCAACGGTTAGCTCAGGTAAGCAGCCTTCCTTCTTACCATCGTCCAGACAGTTGATAAGCCACAAGATGTTCATACTGTCATACATGTATCAACCTAAGGTGAGGCTAGTACATACCATCTAAATCAGACTATAGAATTAGATTCAGGGCATAGAAAATACACAGTAATACTTGCGGCTAGATGTGCAAAGGTTAGCTCAGGTAAGCAGCCTTCCTTCTTACCATCGCCTAGACAGTCGATAAGCCACAAGATGTTCATACTGTCTTGCATTTATCAACCTAAGGTGAGGCTAGTACATATCATCTAAATCAGACTATAGGATCAGATTCAGGGTATAAAAAATACACAGTAATGCTTACAGCTATATGTGCAAGGGTTAGCTCAGGTAAGCAGCCTTCCTTCTTACCATCGCTTAGACAGTCGATAAGCCACAAGATGTTCATACTGTCATACATGTATCAACCTAAGTCGAGGCAAGTACATATTATCTAAATCAGACTATAGAATCAGATTCAGGGTATAAAAAATACACAGTAACGCTTGCAGCTATATGTGCAAAGGTTAGGTGTGGGGAATGGCTCTGGTTGGCCAAGGGAATGGCTAACTTTGTTATGATTAGGGGTGGGTACCGGCACAGAAAATTCAGGTCCGGTTCAGGTTCAGAGGATCAGGTCCAGGCCTGGACCTGAACCTGATTCAGTATGTGAAAACATGGGCGATACTCAAAACAATTGTCCATTTTGCTACAAATAAATCTGTTTTGTGGGGTATTCGACTTCCACTGGGATTTTACAATCCTACAAGGCTAACTGCTCCTGCACGATTGACAGTAAAACTTGGTAGAAATGACAATAGGCTCTACTCTCTTGTTATTTTCTTCAACAGGTAAGCTCTAAAACATGTGAATTCCTGATCATATCATCAGATTCTGTTCATTTTCCAATTGTTCCAACATCCAGTCCACCAAATTTTTTTAGGTCTGTTTTTTCCGGACCGGTCCAATAAGAAAAAACGGTTTTGTACCGGTACACCGAACCGGTACCTAGCCCTAGTTATGATTCAACACTCCCACGGGAAGGTAGCCTGGGTGCCATCCTCCATAGAAACTACTGGCTCAAAATTTTTGCTTGCAAAGTCCCATGGATAGCAAGCATAAAGACTGAGGCAGCTATTACTATGAAGGACGGTATCCAGGCTAACAGGAGGACCCTGGCAAACAGAAATCATCCCCTTTAGCTGCCAGGAAGCTTCCCGTTGTATACTTCAATGTAACAACTAAAATATCAGCACTTTTTTTAGCAAAAAAAAAATATAGGAATGACGAAAAACAACCTTAACAATCAATTGAAAGATATATATGTGTAAATAAAATTGAATGGAAAAAAGACACTGTGAGAAGAAAGAACATGGCTGAGAGTAAAAACGTTTTATACAGCTCTCATTGCAATGATTATTTGCGGTCTACATGAAGGTCTGCCTTTATCATATCACAATTTTAACATTGAAATGAAAATGCTCGAAGATAAATGACGAGAATTCCTTTGTAAAAAAACACAATACTATAGGCTTAACTATATCTAGAAATAGATCCAATTGTCCCCTGCAATTAATGCCCAGTCATCTTGGTGAAACTAATCTTGGGCCGACCCAAGTCTCATAAAGAATTCATGATGATGAAAAGATAACGCTATTTCTGACAACCTGGCCTCACCCTATAAGATACAAAATTGAATGACAGAGGACCATCACATCATTCACTTCCACTACTCCCAGCGTAATTGCATCGGTTTTGTTGCATGTTGACGTGCAAAATGCGCATAAAAAGCTTTACGACGATCGAAGAATGATCGTTCTACACAAAGAAGATGGAATTGGGTGGGGCTATATGATAAACTGCTAGCGTCATCTCCAAGAAGACTTATGGATTGCAGACAGAGAGGCTTTTATGATGATTAAAACATGATTATATATTTTACTGCAACCAATTTTGTTGTGAGTCATACAAATGTCAACACGTGTGACTCACAAGAAAGCTGATGGGCTGTTTTTGCATAGCAACAAGCTCATTTGTAAAGACGGCTTTTAAATGCTGTTACAAGCAGCTCAAAAACATTACCTGTTGAATACAAAGTTATAATCTTGCACTTTGAAGGTAATTTTGGAGCAGCAGTGAAAAGTGAGACACGTTTTAGACAGTCTTATGTAGCTCTGAGCCATAGAGTTCTTAAAAAGCTTCAACAAATCATGCAGAATGCTGTTTGGCACTGTTGCTATGGACTTTCATCCCACCAAAATGACTCTCAGCTGCTACACTCACCAAAATGCTTCACATTTTATCCCAATGCTAACATTAAAGCCTATTTTGTATGGCTCACTCACAAATGGAAAACACACTTCTCATCGCATTGATGCCGAGTCCTATCTAATATATACCCATGCACACAGTTGTGTAGTCGAAGCTGGTTATTTTTGACTGAATGATCAAAGAAGGCACTTTGTGATGTTAGAAAGGGATTTTGATAGCCTTTCCTGTGAAGGGAACATTTGTTCACAGCTGCTGGTACAAATGCCAAGCATATATATGTACATACAGACTGTCAAATTCATTCTTTGGAAACATTAAGCTACTGCTGATACCAAGATCAGAGCCCTAAATTAGTAACATAAAGTAAAGTGTCAAACATGCTGTAGAATGATGTTTGATTCTACTGTGGATAGCCTGGCCGCAAGTAAAGTATGATAATATTTGTAGAAAAATGTGTGCAAAAAATGGAAAGTCTAGTGTAACAGGTTTGCAAGGTGTTAGCAGGGCTCGAAATTCATTTTTGGGATTAGGTGCACTGGTGCACCCAGCTTAAAAAAATTGGGTGCACCAACAAATTTTTGGGTGCACCACTTAAATTTAAGTTATAAACTAGTGATAAAACTTAGTTACAAGCCATCAAATTCTTATACAAGTACAGTGATAGACATCTTTATTATCTTTCTAACACTTAGATGTCAAGAATATGATATATAAGACTTAGTATACTTTGATATCTTTACATACACAAACCTAAGAACATATTTGGGTGCACCAAAAGATTGGGTGCACATCTCCAATTTTGGATGCACCTGGGTGCACATGCACCCAGTATTTCGAGCCCTGTGTAAGTCATGTTGTCAAGTTCAACAGTGCTAAGAAAATCAATTACCTTCTGATGTACAGTATATCTACTGGTGCATAAAGCATTGCAGAACAAAAGAAAGGGCAAGAGAGCATACTTAGGGATAGGTCTTGATATCAAAATTTTGCTATATCCTTTACAAAGGTAGCAAAAACCTCATAAAAACAGCACCCACATTCTTGAATCCTAGTGCAATCACTTACATTCATCTTAGGGGTGCCTAAGCATTAGCACAAGGTTTATGAAATTTGTAAAAATTCATACATGAGAAAACAGACAAATCTTATGGGATATGTAGTCTTTTTCCTTCCTTCTATAGTGATTTGTGCACATCCCATAAGATTTGCATGTTTTTGCTTTGTGATTTGTGCCTTTGTCATAAAATTTGTACAAATGCGTCTAATACTAGTAATAGGCACCTCTGACAGTGTCTAAAATCAGCTTTGGAGGATATATATCTGAAAGGTTTCCTTATTGCCAATTAGAGACTGTGATTCCTATGTGTTTCTCATGAGTTTCATGGTAATCAATCACTCCTAGGAGGAGAGCATAGCAGACAGCAGGCTGGCAGGTCCTTGTGTTTCTGTGGGTGGAGCAATTGGTCATGGAGATTAGCTATGTTTTAGCTGTGTATCCTTCAGTCATACATTGGAACCACAATAGAAAAGTGCCCCAGTATGTGTCTACTGTATGACTGAGCTTGTGAGGTCAATAATGTCTTAGTACATGTTGTAATGTGATGTTTTCTCTCCATATTCTTTTAGGGGGAAAAGTTTGCGGTTCCCGCGGGTTCCCTCGCGTTCAGCGTGATGGCGTACTCCATCTGTGCGATCCTGTGCATCATCATCCTGGTCATTCGCAGGATCGTTCCCGCCTTCGGAAGGGCGGAACTCGGAGGAACGCCAAGTCTCAAATACGTTTCCTCGGGGTTAATGGCGTCGCTGTGGGTTTTGTATATCGTCTTAGCTATTCTAGAAACCAAAAAAGTTATCGTTGTTCCCTTGTAGAAATATTATTTGAAATCTACATAATTTATGATTATGTTTTTCATAATCTTTTCATATCTCCTGGCACTGCTAATTAATAATATGTAAACTTTAAAGCATAGAACAATCATGTTTTTATCATTCGCCTTTTGTACTTTCTTTAAAATGTCAATTTTGGAGGAAGATATAACTGATATTCCAGAAGTATTTCTGTCATGATTTTCAAACTTTCTCAGAACAATATTTTAGAATGCTAGTTCACCTTTATCTGTGGGTAACCTATATCCATTGTTTTTGAAAAACAGCTGAGGGTATTTGGGGATATCAAGTCTACAGCAATATCTTAAATATTGAAACTTGAAACGTTAACTTCAACTTAATGTTCCTAAACGTCCTGTTTTAAAAAGATAATGGATATAGATTATCCTGCTATCTGCGTTATCTGATGACAATTTCTCTATAAGTCAATATTTCATTATTGTAAGTTGTTAAGGATACATAATCACATGAAAGACTTATCTTAATATAAAGCCAAGAATATTACCAATCTATTTTACTTTAAGGCATGATATTGTGTGTTGCCGTGTGTTTCATTAGATTGTACATAATTTTATCATGTATACAGAGATGTGTTCAAAGCATGAAATTTATTGAACTACTAAGTACTACATTAATATTTTATTGTGTGTTTCCATTACAAATTGTATATGTAGGTAAATACAAAAAAATGTAAGTCTTGAGTTACACATAATCCTAAGACCACATCAATTTATACTTCTTGGTTACAATATTTACTTTGATTAAAGGCCAAAAATCAGAAACTATCATTTACAAATCAAAGTAGGATACATGTCAACTACTTATTTTGGCATATTGCTCATATTTCGAGTTTTAGAAATTGTCTGCCCTTTTTGTTAAAATCTCAATCATCAAAGTTGCTCTGGTAACGGTATTTGAGTCCATCACTTTCATGCAAAAGACGAAAACCAAGAAAACAAAATTGGTGCGGCCTAAAAATTGTTTTGCTGATTAACAATCAGAATTTGAAATAAAAAGCACAGTTGCTTTTTTTTCTTAAAAGCAACTGTTGAAACAGCATCATTGTAAATATTGTAAATACAGATGTGCAGTGTTTTAACTTTTGATTTTGATTATTTTTGTGGATATATTTATTGCAATAATACAGCATATATTGTCCCAGCAGACTGTGATGTTTTACTCTGATTATGTCTAAAAGATGCCGCAATCAAGTTTATCCTAGTAGTGCTATCAAAAAAGATGGCCAAACTATGCATTAACAATGTAGCCCTACCCCTATATCAACTTCTCAACGCTCAATAAGGCCACAGCAAGTAAATCTATTGGTTGGCATCCCTGCAAAAATAATGAGATAGCGCAAACAAAAACAAGATGGGTGAAAAAACAAGATGGCTAAATCTTTAAAATAGTCACCATAAACATTGTAACAAGATTTGAAGTGACAAAACGTGGCATCACAGCTAACAAGGCATTTATTCCTGTATTAAAGCAGTTAACTACCGGTAAGTGAAGTAAAAGTGATACTAGTGTGGTACACTGGTATCACTTGCCAAGCTGGCAACTACAGTTATGGCTTCCATATTGGTGGCACTTTTACAACAGTTACTGTACAAGTTTCACTTCTGCAACAGTATATTCATGGCTCCCTCCCTAGTGTCACTTCTGTATCATTATTAGGCTACAACACAACATGTTTGCCTAATTTGGTCTATCTGACCATCCCCGAGGAGGAAAATAATTCTAATGTTTTTTTATGAAGTCAGGCCAAAATTAATGAACTCTGATGTCATCCATAAAATTTACTTGCTCTGGCCTAAAGTCAAAATCATACTATAGTCCCATGGACTCTGAAATTGTATTTTTGGTAACATCCCAGGGGACTAAAATGGAATTATCATGTGATTGGTAGTTTGATAACGAGATCAAGCCTTGTCCTTTGCTCTGCAACCTAAGATTTATCAGTTTTACTGTCCCTCTACCTATATTTGATCATCTCTTTTGAAGAATGACAATCACATTAAAGGCTACAATTCTCTTCATCAGACTAACCCAGTCACGACGTTTTTGAAACGTAAAAGCTTTTCTTTGCCATTTTGGTAATTTTGACCGTATATCTGAACACAGAAACGGTATATAGACAGATTGGTATATATACTTCTTGCATTCCAGTTTGTATCTATAAATGTTTGTACATTTCAAACAACTAATATCTATTGTGCAATTTTAAGAAAAAGGACTACAGACTTTGTGCATTTTCATTAAAATTGTTTTTTGGTCACACAAGTGGTATTGTCATATGGAAAAATCAAAGTATAACATTATAAAGAATTAACTTTTAAAGCCACACCTACAATCTTGATTATGAGCTGTTTAAAAATTCAATTGTTTATCACTAAATTGCCTTTATGTGTACAAAATCTGTATCAGGAATGTCTTGTGAGCTTTTATCAAGATATTAATTTTTAATCATAACTGATAGGCTATCGTTGCACATACGAATCTACTTTACATTTCTCATGATCATATGTATACTGATGCTATAGAATGATATTATTACGAATGATTCATAACCAGCTGTCTTTGCAAAGTCTTTTATCAAACTGCGTTTTGACAATAAAAGCAATTATTATGTAAGTGCCTCTTGTGGGTTTACATCTTTAACTTTCCCTTAAAAGAAAAGTATGGCAAATATTATAATACAAATAGAAACATGTAGATATTGTTGGTTAAGATTCTGAAGATTCTTGAATGCATGTGTCACTTTTGAAGAGATACAGTCTTATACTTTCTTTATACAATAGAGACTGTTCTGAAATATTTGTGAAATATGCATAGTTCAGTCAAACCATATTGCAGCACTTTGCGGAATATAGTTATTGTAGAAAATATTATCATGTTTGTGCAAGTCTTTTGTTTCATCTTCAATCATAACTTTACATGGTGATGTCATATCAAACGGATGTTTTCAGTCATTGACATTCTTCATCAAGCAAATGCCCTGCAGAAAGCACACAGAAATGCAAGAAGAGGTTTTGAACTTAAATAGATAGAAAAAGAAATAGTGACTCTGCATATTAAGAGAACCACAATTCTCATCATATCCATTCTCAAATGCAACAACACAGTAATGTACTATTTGGTATAACGCTAGTTCACCTTTATCCGTGGGGTGACCTTTATCCATTGTCTTTAAAAACAGCACATTTAGGAGTATTAAGTCTGCTGACAGTGGTTTCAAATTTGCAATATTTCAAACTGTTCCAATTTGAAACCACCATATATGCGTTCATATCCCTAAATATATTTTTTTGTTACAATCAACGAATATAGGTTACCCTCGGATAAAGGGGAACCAGCGTTAGATACAGCCTTTAAAGTAACGGATACATATTGAATGTAATTATGAAGAAACCAAGTCACTTGTCTTGTAGGAAAACTTTGACTCAGTAGTGTACTTCTGTGTCATGCCATACAGTATGAACTTAATATTCATCCAAATATAAATTTAGTATGTATACCACTTTCTATGTATTGTACTTTGTTCAATACTAGTACTGTATGTAATGGCATTGCAGTCTAACACTACCACGATAGATGTCTTTTTTTGTGTGCTAAATGCTACGGAATATGTAAATACATCTGGTGAGTCATACATTTTACCAAACCAGAGAAAGCTTATGTCTTTTGCTGGCAGTGTTTTCACAAAAGGGACATCTAGTTGGAAGATACCAACATCTTTGAAAAATTGAGATGAGTACTTATTGTTTTTCACTGACTAGTACTGTAAAGAAATGTGTACTTAGATATTCTGTACGGTGAGAAGCTGACAATTTTGTCAAGATTCTTTCACGAAGTGACAGAGACTAAAAAAGTTTGACATAAAATTATATTCACAAATCATTTGCTTCATTCATTTGTTATATCACAAAAGTGAGGAGAGCGTATTTCAGAAAAAAGGTCAAGATTTGAAGAAACATAATTATATTGTGGATCTACATGACTGTATTTCTTTGGAAAGTGTTTGTAAATTTAGAAGATCTTACAACATTTAATGATGATGAAAAGAGCACAGTACTGTTGGACAAACTTTGCTATTTTAGTTATCCTGCAATAAAGATGCACACAAACGAGTTACGTCTGCAATGGTCTTTTACATTTAGGATGGTGTTTTCAAGCATGTGTAAGATTTATAATGTTAAGCTTCACAATTGGTCTAGCCTATTAACTACCATTTCTTCTTCAAACACACACATACACTGTATGTATAATATACATGCTTTTGTGTTTAGTGACCAGCCCCTTCAGCTTTGTCCTGCCACTTGTTACATAATGCGATTGAAAACCACAAGGTGTCGGCTACTTTTACCTAATCTCGAACCAGATCCACGGTGCATAATGTATAGTATCAAACCTGCCCGTTTGACTCCCTTGGCCAGCTACACTCCTTGGTCGCAGCTTTGAAACTATCTTATGGCACTGTAGGATCTGCTTGGAGATTAACTTTTACCATCTTGGTAATCTCCAAGCAGATCCTACGGTGCCATAAGATAGTATCAAAGCTGGCCAAGGAGTGTAGCCGGCCAACAGAGTCAAACGGGCACCGGAGAAGTTTGATACTATACATTATGCACCATGGATCTGGTTTGAGATTACCATCTTGGTGACAGCTCTCTGGTCCAGATCATTGACTTTATTTGTTTGGAAGGGAAGAAGGAGAGGAAGAAACAACCTCCTGTAAAGGTAGATGTAACTAGACTAAGTATGGTCTAAGCCTCCTGAGAAACACATCCGGAATAACAAAATTTACCTGGAAGAAAGGACTGTTTCAACTCTTCCTCCCACACACATGATCCCTTTTCCCACATGGGCCACACTGCCTTAATCTTATGGATGACATCCATGAGCACATTTTTTTGTTTATTTGTTTATTAAAATTCCCCACACAAGTGGAAGGGGCGGGGGAACAGGTGGTGACACCTTTGCTGGCCCTCGCCCCGACATAAAAATACAATAGATAACGCAGATAAGATTGATACAAAACGACATTAATAATCGATCAGACTAACGAGCCCTTAAGTCCTGGCAGGAGGCGCACTTACATGCAGTAGACCAGGTACAGAGGTTATCGGTTACAAAGTGGCTTCTGAATCTATCAACAGTAGATTTCACAAGTAGCTGTTTGAAAGACAATAGGTCGGACTGGTGCGACGACACAGCTCCTATGCTGCGAACTGTGACATCAAGCTTGTTCCATTCGGTAACTAACCGTGGTACGTATGACATAGCAAATGTAGATGTTTTACAGCGACATGGCATCAGCATGAACGACCGACTACTCCTTGTTGGTCTGGCAGAAAATGATACATAGTTAGACAGGTCCAGATCATTCATGTTGGCTAGGGACTTAACAAATAGCATGATATCGGCGATCTCTCTCCTGTATGAGAGAGGTAACATGTTGAGACACAGTAATCTATCTCTATAGTCAAGATCACCGGCATTTACATTGTCATTGGCACGCAGAATGAACTTAGTCACCCGTCTCTGCACGCCTTCCAACAGACACATGAGATTACGTGACAGTGGAGACCACACAGGGCAACAATATTCAAGTACTGATCTAACAAGTGAAACATACAGTGCCTTGCGCACCTCCAGGCTGGAATCGAAGCCTACTGTGCGTATGATAAATCCTATCATAGAATTGGCTTTCTTTACAATGTTCACAATATGGCTGTTCCACAACAGGTCAGACTGGGCAAGAACTCCCAGGTCATTCATACTACTGACTGTGGACAGTGCAATGTCAGACATATGGTATGTAAATGTTATTGGGCTCTTGGAGCGAGTCAAACGGAGCACCTTGCACTTCGAGGGGTGGAATGACATACCCCACCGAAGGCTCCAATCATACATAGACGAAATATCGGCCTGTAGTTTATGACAGTCATCTAGGTTGCGAATCTCTCTATAGCATTTCGAATCGTCAGCAAACAACGCTACAATGGAGTTCTTTGCAGTGCTAGGTAAGTCATTAATGTACAGTAAGAATAACATTGGGCCTAGAATTGAGCCCTGAGGTACACCGGAAGTAACGGGTAGCCACTCTGAGTGACTGCCTTCAACCACCACTCGCTGCTTTCGGTCAGTAAGGTATGAGTTAAACCATGACAGCAGTTTACCGTTAAACCCATACATCTGTAGCTTGTGGAGCAGGCGGGAGTGTGGAACCGAGTCGAACGCCTTGGCAAAGTCCAAGAAAAGCATATCGACCTGCCCACCTCTGTCTAGGATTGTCACATTGATTTTTGCCTTCGCACATGTTTACGCACGGCGGGGTTATAACGCCCCTTACGGGCTGACATACCCTTTTGCTGGCTAATTACAAGACGGGGATGCGCCAGGTCTCCCGTCCGGGTGATTTGAAGTGAATCACCAACTCCAGACAGAAGGGTTTGCTCCATCTCACACCGCACCATTGCACGTGTGGGGGTTCTTTAACGTGCATGGGGTGTGACTCTCCCCATACACGGGACCTCCACAGGATCTTATACTTGCCAGAGAAACTGCTCTCCAGGATAAGTGGGCACATGGTCAGGGTATGGGGCCACAGATCCCAACAAAAGCATTATTGAAATGGTGACAATTGTCTCTTAAGACTCACAGTCTAATACTAGAGGTAAACGTAAGACAAGAGAGAGAGAGAGAGAGAGAACTGGTTTATTTATTTAAACACACAATGTCAGGTACAAGATTATAGTCCGAGGACTAAATTGCCTCGTACAGTGTACAAGAGAGGCTGGTGCTTAGGAGTATAACAATGGAATGTCCTGCCTAAGTGCATTAATCTAATTATACTTTCACAATCACAATTTCCACTAAACTTTACAATTTAGAAGTGTGGATCTACACACCCTCAAGTAAATATATATCTATGTCAATAATAAAACCAATCTCATTCGGAATGATTAAAATGTGACACTTCAAAGCAAACCAAGCATAGGAAAGAATGGACTGAATATTTAATAGACCTGTGTTTTTATAGACGCATTTTACTTGCTGAATTTTTTTTTTCCCTCACAGATTAGTTTTGGGGTCTCCAGAGGATGCCATCCATAAAATTAAATCTGTGTGGCCTTACTTAGCATGGAGTATCAGCTCCCACAGTGAACACCTTACAAAGAGGCAGCAGCTGAACCTTGCCCTAAATACCCCACATCAAAGAAAACCAACCCACGTGTTTCCGCAAGGTGTGTAAAATAAGATGAAGATGCACGCTGCATTTCTTATAAGACCTTGGAAGTAGGTCAGAGGTTTCTCAGCTGTTCCATTACTTTCCCTTTCGACATAAAGCTGGGATTTGACTAATAGAAGATGTGTCAAAAGTAATCGCTGGAAATATGGCAAGTGTTTTCCTACTTGGGGGCTCCTCATAGATGAGAGCTCAATGGATCATCTGTAGTTACAATTTGTCATCAGTATTACAGTCAAACCTGCCCAAGACGACCACCCGGGGGACCGGGAAAAAGCGGTCGATTTGGACAGGTGGTCGCTGAGAAGAGTATCGACTCAAAACATGCCCGATGCAAAGTATAAATGGTTTCCGTTGTGTTTAATGGCAAATAGCAAGCACACTGCACGCACGCAAGGAAGCGAGGTCTTTAATGTCAAATACAACACGCACACTGTAAACTGTAAATTTAACCCCAAAATCCGACGCAAACCGGCCGATTTCGGCACAAAATCGAGCTAGTTATCATCAAAGATCGATGAAAACCTCAATTTTGAAAATGATGCGGTCGTTATGGGTCCCAATTTGGGCCAGTCGCGGTCGCGTTGGCCAGGTGGTCGTTGAGAAAAGGTCGCTTAATGCTGCTTACGTCAATGGGAAAATAAATCGGGACCGAGAAAAAGCGGTCGAAATGGCCAGGTGGTCGCTGAGAAGAGGTGGTCGCTCGGGCAGGTTTGACTGTACTTGTGTACTTTCCTCACAACAGCACAGAACCCAGCTGGTCATGGAACTGAAACTTATCATCAGCTTATATAACGTTATCCCTCCCATTGAAAAAAAGAAGGCAAGCTACTCCTCTGAAACCAACGATTTGCAAAATCTGCACCAGGTTGAAATTTTCACAGTGTTTATGTTTGCTTTGACCAAACAAACCTCTTTACTACAAACTTAAACCATCGCAAAAATTCTTGTTCTGTCTGCTGACCCTCTCCCTTGTCTAAGCAATGCATATAATCATAACTACTGTACATTATACAGTTACTGTATTAATGTGTTGGTATTGTTTTGGAGACACCTGTTACATTGAATATGCACAAATACACTTAGGCACAATTGAAAGCAAACCCGATATTCATACATTTGAATACATATTTACAGTTACTGTGCTGTATTAGCAGTACAGTCAAACCTGTCTATAGCGGCCACTCAAGGGACCGGACAAATTTGGCCACTATAGACAGGTGGCCTCTGTATAGAGGTGGTAACTTGTAGATAAAATACCCAAGGGACCGACAAAAAGTGGCCACTATGGACAGGTGGCCCCTCTGTAGAGGTGGCCCCTAATACAGGTTTGACTGTATATTGATAAGCCCAGCACTGTCAAAACGACTGCTCTATACATTTATAGCGGCCT
Organism: Branchiostoma floridae; assembly: GCF_000003815.2. Lineage (NCBI taxonomy): Eukaryota > Metazoa > Chordata > Leptocardii > Amphioxiformes > Branchiostomatidae > Branchiostoma > Branchiostoma floridae. Next base: position 2,462,511 of record NC_049991.1, on the reverse strand, counting down.
TGCCAAGTTGCTTGTATATAATCTGTAGACATGAGGCTGTGCACTAACGCTAGTTCACTTTTATTCGCGGGGTAACCTTTATTCATTGTATTTAGCACCAGGGTATTTCGGGATATCAAGTCGACGGACGGTGGTCTCAAACTGCATTATATTGAAACAAATGCAATTTATAACCATCGCTTATCAACGTAATATCCCTAAATACCCTGTTTTTATGTACAACGGATACAGGTTACCCTTTGAATAAAGGTAAACTAGCGTTACCAGTATCTTGATTTCTGAATGGCTGTCCATGAAGCAACCAGTTCCCATCATTTGTCTGTAGTACTTCTTTTGCTTCAACATTCAATTTTCCCCCTAAGGCAAATTAAAGCCATCTACAGTATATCATTCCATATTTAATGTGTGGTATGATCACTCTATCACCTTTAGCATGGGCCAGAAAGCAAACCTAACAACCAAATAAGCCATTAAAAAAGTCTGTGTTACAACATCGTTTGAGCACATGTACAACACACACTCACATGCAAATATACCCTGGAAACCAGACTTTTAGCTTAGGCCAAGGCAGGTCTTCCCGAGGACCTTAGATAAGCACTCCAGGGATTTGTCATTCGGGGAGAGTTTGCCGGCCTAAGGCCACACCAATTTAATTTCTTGGTTCACGGATTTTTTCATAAAGAATATGGAGCGAGAGGGCGAAATAAAAATAAAAATTGTAAAATGGTTGGGGTAAAGGTAATGGCTAAATCCAAAACATAAAGAAAAAAAGTTTTCAGCTTGATAAAAGTACAAAAACACTATTTTTGTACAGTAACAGCACCTGTACCCACACTTTAAGGAGCTTATAATATAAAGGCCAATTTGCTACACCAGAAAGTTGGTGAATGGTTTCATTTATGGTGAAAATTTGCTGAGTGGTAATTTTTATTTTTTTTCCCAAAAAATAGGAGCGAGCGAATCCATGAACCAAGAAATTAAATTGGTGTGGCCTAAGCTACATGTAGTCAACGGCCAGCCGGCCCTGGTTTAAGTCTGGTTTCCAGGGTAATGCAAATATGTCCTAGCCAACTAACGTTAGTTCACCTTTATCCGCGGGGTAACCTATATCCGTTGTGTTGCTAAACAGGGTATCCAGGGATATTAAGTCGATAGACGGTAGTTTCAAATCGTAACTTCAGTTACTATTTTCAAAATATTGCAGTTTGAAACCATCATCTGTCGATTTGCTTTCCCTAAATACGGTTCTTAAAAAGAACGGATAAAGGTTACCCTACGGATAAAGGTGAACTAACGTTACATCTACATTGCATTGAATCATAACGTATTGTCCTTGTGCATTGACAAACTGTCTCCTAGTCGCCTGCTTCCTAAATACTCAGGTCACTGGAAATAACCCGATAACAGCCTGGGCAAAGTGTTCAATCAATATATTATACTGTGCCTTTTTTCCTGTTCTTGGTTTTCCTTTTGCTATAATTCAAACATACTGTAAGACTGATTGAGTTGCACAAGGGCAGGTCAATATTAGTTTTGGATGACATCCAAGTCTGGCAGGTTTCTATGGAGGGTCCCTCTCCACTGGGAATGGTCACGTAAATTTCCAATGATACATACAGACTGCTGAGACCAGGAATAAATGTATGAAGAAAGGAATTATTTGTGTAACGTTTGTTTGTATTGCATTCCTGGTAAACCGCTTTATGGCAGAAAACACCAGGTTTGTATTGACCCAGTACAGACAGATGTAGTTGATCCACTCACACTGGAAGAACCTCTACTCTTTTCTACAAATGTGGTGGATT
>NC_049991.1:2424876-2460606 GCF_000003815.2 Branchiostoma floridae | reverse complement strand
TGGCACCGGAGTGAAGTTTCAAAGTTGCATTAAATGCCTTTCCCAGGGGTACACAGAGCATATCAGGGGACTCAAACCCAGGGCTGTAATGTTACAAAACTCGACGTCCTCGTAAGGTGTTATTTTGTATTAACTCAACTGTAGGACAGCCAGTATATTGAAATTCTCAGTATATGGAATGTCGGCCCTTGAGTCCAGCTTCAAGTTAGTAATGCTTGTCTATCAGATCATTCCATTGTACCTACCTATTAGAGTTCAGCATGTCAGGAATGCCACCTGGCATTTCACTGAAGTACTGCATAAACTAGTCATATGGGTTCTCATTCACACATGTCAGCATTGTACCGGTACTCAACCAAATTCAAAAGTATGTTACCAAATAGCAACAGTAACAAAATCATCAAAGAAACTGGTTTTCAACACTTTATTTTTGATAAACATAAATAGGTAAAATAAATACTTCAACATATGAGCACTTAAATAAAGTATAATATTAGTATGAAAGTTCATCATACAGGTATTCCATGTTGGTAAAGACGTTAGGAATGAAAACGTTAGTTTACCTGACCAACACTGAGAAAAATTGGCACCAAAATGGTCGTGGAATGGACCAATATACTGCAGCTACTTTTGGGCCATGATAAGTGTCTGCAGTGGAATTTCGAGTAAGTCCTAATATTTTTAAGTATTGGTCATGTACATATGTAAAGTTATACCGGTATCTTCATTCATTATAACATGATAGATTGCAAAATAACTTTGTGAAGATTCCTAATGTATTTTTTTTATATAAATTCATAGATTCTTCCATCTTAACAGATGGCTAGAAAACTATTGGACAATTCCATTTCATAACAATGTTTTCATTAATCTTACCCTGACAAAACATATGGGTTAGATCAATAACAACATGTCCAATCGAGGATACAACATGCTTCGGAATGGTTGTAACATTAAATATGACACATAAGGTAATAAAACATATAGCATTGGTGAGACTACTTTAACATTACAGAGACACAGAAAATACATTCTCCTTTTGTTAACTTTATATCTATCTAATTCATTACACATCTCTTATCTTATACTACTAACCTGGGATTGACAAAGGCAAAATGGTCCAACTTAAATGTGAAGACTGTTGTGATTATGCCTTTGGCAATGTTAACATCTAAAGGGGTGTACGAAATGTAGGTTAAATATAGATTTATTGATCTAACTCCTGTCTTTTGAAAATGTTTTTAAAAACCTGGGAATCAAGTGGGACATCTAATCAAGGAAAGAAAAATCTGACCAGAAATGCTCTCTCCCACCATTTTCCTTGGTTCATACAAGGAGGCTACTGTAAATGCATTTAAGTTCGCGGGGATCTAATTTCGCGGTAGCGGGGATAATGACTTTTCGCGGTGGATTTAATTTTGCGGTAACACCATCGACTGCGATCTAATACCTTTACAGAAAAATGTTCGCAGTGGATTTAAGTTCGCGGTAAAGTGGTCGCCGCGAAAACCGCGAACATTAATCCACCGCGAACATTTCTGCATTTACAGTATATCATTGGTTCATAGAAACTTACTGCATTCCCGTTAGGGTTTAAACTTTAAGTGAGAAGTGTGTTACTTACAGCTCAACAATTTTTAATATCAAATATTACAATTTTTGTAAGTTGTCAGAAAAGCTCCTATCTGTGTGATCATTTTTTTCCACCATTGTGACGGCGAGGACGCTTGGGCACGGTGGGAGCGGCCTCCGATTCGCTTTCCCCGCTGTCCAACAGCATCGAATTCGCGCCCAGCCTTCTTCTACTCCGAGTTGCAGTTGGAGGTCTCCCCTGTGCGGGTGCAACTCTCCTCTGTGCGGTTGCACTTCTCTCGTTTGCCCCTGCCGCAATTTGCATCATTACGGTTACTCTTCGTCTTCTCCGTGATTCCCTCGCCGTGACTTCCTCGGCCCCGGAGATGTCGATTTCCACAATTTCTCTCGTAGAGCTCCGATTTGTTTGAGTCTGTTGTGCAGAGCCCCCCTGCTGTTGCGACTCCCCTCCCTCTCTTTGTGTGCGATTGGCCACTGCGTCATCTCTTTGCTGATTGGATGACTGATTGCCGTCGCTGCTGCCTATCGTGATGACGGGCGGCGTCGCGTTATTGCGCTGGCTTCTCCTCTCCGCTGCCCTTTGCCTAGCGAATGAGCACTGAGACCTGGCCGAACCTTGTGGTCTGGGCGCACCTCTGTTTCTAGTGCTCCCTTGAACTTGGTTTGTCCTTGACCTCTGTGACCTTTGACCTGTTTGCCTGTTTCTGGAATTCCTGATGACCAGAGGTGTTCCCCTGACACGAATTATGGACCTGGATGGTGGAAACATATGTACAGGGTAAATCAAATGGACCATTCATAGTATTAATAATGGTAAATCCCTGGATATCAAAGATCTTTACACATAAACAAGTGTTTATGCCCATTTTCCCTCTGGCAATGTCAATTTTAAATCAAACAAAGTGAAACATTTGTACTACAAATGTACCTCAAAAATGTTTTTGTTTGTTTGTTTGTTTCACTAGAAAGCAACTTCAAGGCTATGCGCTATATGAGTAGGACTGAAACAGCATCTCTTCTTCCAAAGTCAGAAACATTATGATGAGACATGCTAAACTCACTATGATTCGAGGACTAACTGACCCAATAAGAGAAGCAGGGTTTACGAAAGGTGCTTGGGAGATTCCCTCCCCAATCTAGATCCAAAATGGTTTTGATCCACTCATACAGTCATGTACCTCTTTTTGATAAGTGTGGTGGGTTCTTTAACATGCTTGGCTCTCCTCAAACATGGAATCTCCAGTTAACATAATACCAAAGGGATGTTTTTAACAGAAGCTAGATAGTCTCTCTAATTTTCACCTGGTTAAAGTGAGGTAATTACATACAAACACCCAAATACACATCTTTAAAAATAATTCTATTCCAAACACAATAACAATAGAACAAACATACCTGTCCTGGGGTCGAGAAATGCCTTCCTGACGTGTCGGCTGCCGAGCATTGGTTGTCCTTCCTTCGTCTACAACACTGCACAAGAGATAACATAAGTCTTAATCATTGAGTTCACTTCACACACATTGTTCAAATTCCAGTTCTTTTCATGATCAAGCAAATTCACAAGTGATGTTCTAGCTCTGCAATATTCAAGTATTTGCTTTTGGACAAAATTGTATTGAATCAAAACTGATGTATCTCTCACCTAGGCCCATCTGCATTGTCACCCACTTCCTCACTGTCTTCCACAAGCACAGTGTCCTCCAGTCTGTTAGAAGCTGGGCAGGCATTTTCCTGACGAGATCTCACCTGTTCGCTCTCAACTGTTGTTTTAGAACGATTCTGGCTGTTTTGCTGTGTCGAAGTAGTGCTGCTTTGTACTGTGTCATTATTGGGAGGATCTGGCTCAAAAGCAAGCCCTCTACGACGTCTTAACATTCTGGTGTTAGATGTCGATACTGGTGCCCTCTGATCTGTTGCTGTTCTTTCGGAACGGTTCTGGCTGTTTTGCTGTGTTGAGCCAGCCGTGCTGTCTTGTTCTGTTCCACTTCTGGGAGAATCCGGTTCATAATGTAGCCCTCTACGAAATCTTACCATTCTGGTGACAGAGGTAGATATTGGTGCCCTCTGATTTAATGCTGTTTCGGAACGATTCTGGCTGTTTTGCTGTGTCGAAGTAGTGCTGTTTTGTACTGTTCCACTTCTGGGAGAATCCGGTTCATAATGTAGCCCTCTACGTTGTCTTACCATTCTAGTGTCAGAGGTCGATGCTGCTGGTGCCCTCTGATCTGCTGTTCTTTCGGAACTATTCTGGCTGTTTTGCTGTGTCGAGGTAGTGCTGTTTTGTACTGTTCCACTTCTGGAAGAATCCAGACCAACTGCAAGCCCTCCACCATGTCTTAACCTTTTAGATCTAGAGTTGGATGTTCCACTTATGGGAGAATACAGAGGCAATGAAAGCCCTCCACCATAACTTAACCTTCCAGATCTAGAGTTGGATGTTCCACTTCTGGAAGAATACGGACCAAGCCCTCCACCATAACTTAACCTTCTAGAGTTGGATGTCGATGTTGTTGCCCTCTGAGTGCCTCCTGTTGTTTCAGACCGATCATGCTGGCTGTTTTGCTGAGACGATCCAGATTCTACATGTACGTTCGTGCTCCGTCTGTTAACGTTCTGGTCTGTTGGAGCAGTTTCCGATTCTGAGGGAGAGTCTTCATCATATGTCAGATCGGAATCGGACGCCAGTAGGTACCGTAGGTTTTCAGAGTGGTCTGATGACGATTCTGCCTCCTCAGAGGAGTCTGATTCAATAGTAGATTCTTCATCTTCAGAGACAGTTTCATTTTCTCTACTTCTAGATTCTTCATCTTCAGAGAAGGTTTCGCTTTCGGTACCTCTAGATTCTTCATCTTCAGAGAAGGTTTCGCTTTCTGTACCTCTAGATTCTTCGTCTTCAGAGAAGCGTTCGCTTTCTGTACCTCTACTGTTGGCTTGTGTGGAGCCCTGAGTGCGATGTTCCATTCCTTCCGCCCTGGTTCTTTCTTGAGGCTGTACTTCTCCCCTGTCCGCATTGCTCTCTTCTGCATTTGTTTCAGCAGTGTTAGTAGCGATCCCAGCATCACTGTGTGTGTTACCTTGTCCTCCTTCCTCATTTTCATCTTCTCCATCTGAGGGAATGTGATGTGATGGGCTATTTGCAGGTGAGGGTTGGTATTCATCAGGTGAGTCAATATGGTACAGGCTAAGTGAGCCAATCGGACGTGGCGGACTATTTGCCGGTGAGGGTTGGTATTCATTAGGTGAGTCAATAGTGTGAGGTGGGCTATTTGCAGGTGAGGGTTGGTATTGATCAGGTGAGTCAATGGGGCGAGGTGGGCTATTTGCAGGTGAGGGTTGGTATTCATCCGGTGAGTCAATATGGTACAGGCTAAGTGAGCCAATCGGACGTGGCAGACTATTTGCCGGTGAGGGTTGGTATTCATTAGGTACTAGTAAGTCAATGGGGCGAGGTGGGCTATTTGCCGGTGAGGGTTGATATGGGGAACTTTCAGCTGTGGGTTGGAATAGGCTACTTTCAGGCGACGTTTCAGGTGGGATATTTTCAATATCTGAACTGTCGGACTCTGACCAGTGTAATTGCCTTGATGCTTGCGGAATGGCCGCATCTCTGTGCCCCTCGGTGTTGTCAGGAGCCAGTCCTGTTGCGTTTTCGAGATCGACGCACAGGTTGTGAAGGGTTCCGGGTGTTTCGGTGTTCATGTTCTTCTTCAGGTAGTTTCTGCTCCTCCAGCACAGGAACTTCAGGTTGTCCACTCTGGTTTGTAACTCTGCATTTTGCTGTTGGAGAGAACGCTTCTCCCGTTCTTGTTCTATGAGCAAGATAGAAAATGGAAAGATTTAGAGAAAAACTGATGGATTAAGAGCAAAGTCTCAAAATTGGTTTTGGAAAAAGACTTTTTTGTAGAGCTTAGCAAAGGCAGAACAGGATTCACACACACACACACACACACACACACACACACACACACACAAACAAACACACAAATACGTAGTATACAATAGCCCAAATGCATAATACTGTAAATGCAGAAATGTTCATGGTTTTCCACATTTTTCCATGGCAGTAAGAGACCACCGTGAAAAGTCCTTTTTCCCACTACCTCGAAATTAAATCCCCGCGAACTTAAATGCATTTACAGTAGTACACACACACACACAAACACAGAGTGATACACACAGAGACACACACACATACACAGATGCACACACACACACACACACATACACACACACACACAGAGTGATACACACAAAGACACACACACATACACATACACAGATGCACACACAAACACACACACACGAGTGATACACACAAAGACATGCACACATACTCAGATGCGCACATGCAATGTACACACACCAGTATTCAGCTGCTTGACTATATATTGACTGATCTAACTCTAAGAAGGTCTGGTCTAAGAAGGAAAGATGCACTAGTCCACACAAAACTGAACACTATTCTCTTTACCCTAGTTATACATGTACAGCATAAAACATCTATTAGTTTGTACACTACCTTCTAGTTTCTTCTTCAACTCCAGAATACAGCTGTGTCCAGCCTGTTCCTTCCTGAGTATGGAGATGCCACATCCCTTCAGACAGGTTTCCCTGTGGTAGTCACACACACCGCGATGGTCGTCCATGTTTATTCTTAGAACTTGTATGTCGCACCCTTCATTGGGACAGGGCACCGAGGCATAGTCACAGGTCTGGGGACAGAAAAATATTTCATTTAATATTCACTTATGCCATATCTGGGCCACAATACAGAGTCCAGCCCAGGTGAAAACTTAGCCTGGGTATCATCCAGGTAGTAGTTTGCTCCTATGTTTGCTTTTGCTACCCGACTGAGGAACTGCATATTCAAATCTTTTGGTGGTGACTTCAGTTAATGAGCGAGACAAGGGTTCTAGAGCGCTGGTTCGATGACTACAGGCCATCCCGCAAGCGGACAGAGGGTGTTTGGGGTGTTGGAACACTGTTCGAATGAGCGCTTGAACCCTTTCCTTAATTCACACCAATCAATGCCCTCATTCAAAATTTGGACAATTTCAGACATTAGAGATGTCAAGGTTCCCAGATGGAATAGCAGGTAAGCGACTGTATATAGCCTACAAAAAATATGTTGGAGCAAACAAACTATCCGGATGGTACCCAGGCTAGTGCTAACCTGGGTTATCAGATGGGTATCTACCATCTCACTGGCTGCCATAGAGTAATTCAAAAGCATTTTGAATGCGCCAAGTGTGCTGTTGTTATTGACTTGAATACCCGATTCAGACATCAGGGGTGCCTAAGCATTTGCACGAACCCTATAAAATTCGTACAAATATTATGTGATACGCACAAATCACTATGCGAAAACGCACGAATATTATGAAATTCGCACGAATCAATATATGTGATACACACGAACCTTATGAGATTTGCACGAACCTTATGCAAAATTGCGCAACCACTGCCGGGGTCACGTGACAGATGGAGTGGGATTTTCAAGATGATGGCTTCGATCGGCGGCGACGGAAAATACGATGTAACACGCCGAAATGAAGCAAAACAGTAGCTCATAGGCTAACAAATACGTCTTTGTGACGGTAAATGTCTATTCCGTACTTTGAAATATAAATATCACGGTATAAACGCTCAAAATCATGCCTTCTCCTTGGCCACCCTTCTTGCATAAGGTTCGTGCAAATCTCATAAGGTTCGTGTGTATCACATAGTGATTCGTGCGAATTTCATAATATTCGTGCATTTTCGCATAGTGATTCCTGTGATTTTCATAAGGTTCGTGCGTTTTCGCATAGTGATTCGTGCGTATCTCATAATATTTGTACGAATTTCATAGGGTTCATGCAAATGGTTAGGCACCCCTGGACAATGGAATTGTTCTTACAATTTTGTTTGAGAATAGAATGCGCATTCTACAATAGAAAGTGTGTTTTTTATTTGAGTTTGAGATCATAACAAAAGGCTACACGGTGTCTCCACCTTTTTCCCAGCCCTCTCATGGTAGTTGGGCGACCCTACCCACAGTATGGCTGATACCTCTGGTGATATGGAGCATACCATGTTGTATTCTATATAAGTACCTACCTGCTTATGGTTGTCATAGTACTCCAGCTGAACCCTCTTCTCACAGCCTGCCTGGTGGTTCTCACAGCGTATGGTGAGGTGGCTGATCAGGTTACGGACCATGGGTAACACAGGCTTGATCATGTGGCAGTGTTTGCGACAGTTAGGGCAGGTGCTGTGCGACCGCAGCCACTGCTGGATGCAGTCCTTACAGAAGACGTGGCCACACGGACACTCCTGCGGGTCTTCCATCACGCACCTAGAAGAGAATTTTAGTTTGTCTTCTTCTTCTTCTTAAGATTACGCGCCAAACCTAAGAGCATGGTGGGGATATGGCATGGAGGGGCTGGTCATTTTGTATTTTTCAAGACACGGCATAGGCCTTGAAAAGTTGTGCATTTGAAATCGTCTCAGCCTCGACTTTCCGGAAGTCCTACTTTGAAGCCCATCTTCACGAACGGTAAGGTAACATGCATTGGCATAATACCGGTCATAAGCCTTATACCGGTCGATTAAAAATAGTGGAACTTAAAGAGATCTACACATGCAACAATAGTTATTTCTGAGGTATGCACACTTCAGACATCTAGGTGTCCAATACATAATTTACAAAGCATCGATAACAATGCATTCGAAGACAACAAGGCCAAACGTTTTCAGGTCATTTTCGGGGCAGGCGAGCTCGTCGTGGGACAAACGCACTGTCACGTTCATCGCCAGATTTGTAGATAATAATCACATGTGCTCACGAAACAAGACGAACATGATTCAACAGCAATCTTGAATTTCTGTTGGTGACCTACAACTCGTGTAAAAGTGTGAGGAACCGTTGCATTATCGCCCGGATCTACGGCTGAATGGGTCAAATTGAACGTACGCCGCCATTTTCCCGCCATTTTTAATGCTACGGCCAGCAGTAAAGTTTTACGTCATAGCGGTTGTGACGGACCAAAATTAAACTAGAAAGGCCGACATTTGCTTAAGAGCAAATACAGCATATTTCAGCCATACCCCTTCCCACGCAACATTGGACTGTTCCAAATCACCCCTGCGCAAAAATGGAACATCCTCTTAACAGTACATTATCCCCCAAAGTGGACTGGTATTGTGAATTGATTCCAGGTAAAAACAGAGCTTGCTTCTATTTTTCAGAAAATGACAATAATCACACCTTCCATTCAGAAAATTTTCATCATGACTGAAAATTGTTGAATGACTTCATGTAATGTCATTTAGTGGGGCCGCGTAGCACAGTGGTAGTGTATTCGGCCCGTAACCGAGAGGTCGCCGGTTCGAATCCGACTGCCGTGTTGCCGGTCTTGTGCCCTTGGGAAAGGCACTTTACACGAATTTCCTCACTTTACTCAAGTGAAAAATGAGTCGTCCCTCGGATAGGACGTTAAATGGAGGTCCCGTGTATGGGGAGAGTCACACCCCATGCACGTTAAAGAACCCCCACACGTGCGATGGTGCGGTGTGGTTGGAGCAAACCCCTCTGTCCGGAGTTGGTGATTCACTTCAAATCACCCGGTTGTAGGCCTGGCGAACCTCCATACCGTATCAGCCACACGGTGATTTACATCATTCACCCAGACGGGAGACCTGGCGCATCCCCGTCTTGTAATTAGCCAGCGAAAGGGTATGTCACCCCGTAAGGGGCGGTATCACCCCGTCGTGTGTAAACATGTGCGAACATGTGTGATCACGTCGACCGATGATGATGATGATGATGAATGTCATTAACAATTTTCAGTACGATAACTAGGTGTAAGTTTAAAAAAGTATAAGCTCCTTGTGATGTGGGTACATTTATTATTGCAGTGAACTTTTTTTTATTCAAGTAGGGCATACGATTTAATAATTATCAAGCAGGTGCAGGTACTGTAGGAGCGTTTGTTTTCTTCAAGCTGTAAAACTGTTAAACTGTTTTACTTTGTATGCAATCAGCCATCGAGCCTATTCTTATTTTAGTTTAACAACTTCCTGCCAGACCCGGAAGATACGATTGAAACTTGTTCGAGGATTTATTTTCGTCTGTCTGGTCAGTCTGTTCATACCCTCGAGGCTGGCACTGAGAGTGTTTTATTGGGCTGAAACTCTGGCAGTTTAAAGTTACTTACAATTTAAATGTTCAACTTCAAAGTTTATGTCAAACAACAACAGCACTAGGAAATGTGGCCACTATAGACAGGTGGTCACTATAGAGAAAATGCTGATCTATTGACTAGGAGCCATACGTTACACATGATCATTAATCATATAAACATTGCACAGGTAAGCCAATTGTTTAGATGTACAATTAAGTTCAAATAATTCTGAAGAGAAATATAGATGAGAAAATAATCATTCTCGCCACTGTCTAACTTATAATTACGTATCAAAACTAAACGCAGATTTTCTAACTAACGCACCTTTCCCCGACTTCATCAAAGGACCGCCGGCTATCAATCAAACACGGCTGTTGATTAGACTTAGAGTTTCAAACAGCCATGTGCTGTGTGCCAGTTGACAGCGAACTTCATGCTACGTGATGTTTTACATTGCTTGGACCTTCTTTCCTACAGCGGTGCTTCTACAAAATATTTAGACTGTAACACTGAGTCCCACATGTTTTATAGAATAGAATTTGACGCAGAACAGCGTTTTTTGCTGGGTATTTTTCTTGAAACATGTTCGTGGGAATATCAGCGAGGCGGCGACGTAGGGATATCAGACCGTCAACAAAAGTCGCACGGCGGCTAACGTCGCATCGAAGATACTAGCGCTATAAATAAGCGCTTCAACTAAGGATGGCAACCCGTACAATATTTTTGTATACTGTTGAGCTAAGTAAAGTTTGTTGTTTATGAGGTTTTAGTTGTCTTTGAAGCTTTGACCCGAAATATTTTAAAGTCAAACTGCTGAAGAGAAGTAAGTGACTGCTACGATTATCGTAGATATGGCCCTAAAAAAACTGATAAAAGAAGCCTTCTCAATAGTCTAAAATGCAAGAGCTTCCGGGGGGGCTTCGCCCACCTGGGTCCCCCCCCCCCCCCCCCCACAGTGGCCCTGCCCCTGGACCCCGCCAGGGACATTCGGCGGCCCCCGGACCCCTGTCCGACGCTTTGAAAAAATCCTGGCGAGAAGTCTGTACGGCCTGAGTCTTCAAGTTAACGTATTGTGTGGTCCCGCTTATGAATATTAATTAGCCTTCGCTTTCCTCTTCGCTGATTGGCTGAACCATGAATTGAATTAACTCTTCCTGCCGGCTAGACGCAGGTGCAGATGTCGGCTCTGTGGGGTGAACGTCCGAAAGATCATGGCATGGAGAACGAAAGAAAACCAATTTCCCCTAAAACAAAAGTGCTGTAATTAAGCCTTTTACAGTACTTTAAGCCAAAAATTTTACTTGGATCATTTTACCAACTATCTTATGCCTATCTATACCAAATGTTACTCATACCAGGGTACAGGGGTGCAAAATATACCGTTATAAGACCGTCAACAACAGTCGCACGGAGCTAACAGCGCAGCGAAAATACCATCGCTAGCGTTTCAACTCCGGATAACAAGTTATAAGTACTGTTGAACTCAGTAACATTAAAGTTTGTTTTTAGTTGCCTTTGACGGTTTGACCTGAAATAGTGTTACGCTAAACTCCTGAAGAGAAGTTGACTGCTGCGATTATCATAGATATGCCCCTAAGAACTGATACAATATAAAGCCTTCTAAATAGTGTAAAATGCGAGAGCCTTAGGCGGGCTTCGCTCCCCCTGGCGGGAACACTGCTATATACGGGATCATGAGGCCCCGCTTATGAATATTAATTAGCCTTTGGCCTCCTCTTCGCTGATTGGCTAGGTCTTTGATTCAATCAACTCTCCGGCTGACGCGCACAGGTGTGGCTCTGTGCGGGGTCACGGAAGGTCACGTCAGGAGGCCAAAAGAAAACAAATTTCCCCTCAGAAAAGTGCCAAAATTAATCATTTTAAAGTTGTTTATGTCAAAAATTTGACTTGAATCTTGTTACCAAGTATCTAATGCCTATCTATACCAAATTTCAGGACATTTAATTGTAATACCAGGGTACAGGAGCCAAAAGTGTCCTTTTTTGGTCAAAAATTGGCCAAAAATCGCAAAAATAAGCATTTTGTTGCACTGTACACCAAAAGTGTTATTGAATTTATATGAAGGTATTATCAAGGCACATCTGTGTCAAATTTCAGCTCATTCGGTTGTAATACCAAGGTACAGGAGCCAAAAGTGTCCTTTTTTGGTCAAAAATTGGTAAAAAAATCGCAAAAATAAGCATTTTGTTGTACTGTACACCAAAAGTGTTATTGAATTTATATGGGGGCATTATCAAGGCACATCTCTGTCAAATTTCAGCTCATTTGGTTGTAATACCAGGGTACAGGGGCCAAAAGTGTCCTTTTTTGGTCAAAAATTGGTCAAAAAATCGCAAAAATAAGCATTTTGTTGTACTGTACACCAAAAGTGTTATCGAATTTATATGGGGGCATTATCAAGGCACATCTCTGTCAAATTTCAGCTCATTTGGTTGTAATACCAGGGTACAGGGGCCAAAATATACAGTTTTGGTCTAAAATTGACCAAAAAAATCTCAATAAAATCATTTTAGAGGCAGATATGAAAAAAACTGAGAAAAAAGCATCAAGGTATTGGCCCATTCTACCCCTGTGCCAAATTTCAGGTCATTCGGTCCAGGAACGGCAGAGATGAATCACTTTGAAGATTTGACAGGAGAAAGAAGAAAGAAAGAAAGAAACATTACGAATACAATATATTTCACCATACTATGTATGGCTGAAATATAATGAAAATTCTTGTCAGTATACGCCCATTTTCTCATGACTTTTTGTATGCTCATGCAGATTTTTGTTTTGTGCAACTACTAACAGCAAGGACGTTACAGGAAAGAAAGGAACAACAGAGGATGTATAAAGGTACATAGCGGCAGTTAATTGTGCCGTGTTTCGTTCGACCGGTATATTGCACCCCCTTCCAACCACGCGCCCGTTCTCCGTGCAATTCCGCGGTGTGTTCCAATTACGATATTATGTTTTTAGCAGGACCAGAGAGACAAAATAATTTACACAGAAGAAGTGGCAAAGGTAAGCTGTAACAGCAACATGTAACTGGAGAAAATGATGCGTTGATCATTTGCCAAATTAGCATTGCTTGAGAAATTGCAGTAAACCGACCGGTATTATGCCAATGGATGTTACAGTTTGAGAGTCCATTTGTTTTTGTTTTCTCAACTATGTGTTAATGTCTAAAACAGGGAGACTGACGCAATTTCGTAATCTCACTACATTCATATAGGATATCAACAACGATACCAGAGCTGTGTACCTAAAATTAAACCTTGATATATATAAACTTGTATATGTACCTATAAATTGTTTGGGTACAGGTCCGGACCTAACCATCTTGTGTACCTGTATCTGTACCTAAGCAAACTAAAACTACTCTCCAAGCAGAGGTTATGCTCCGGCTGTTTTTTTTTTTTTTTTAATTTTTTTTAGTCGTTTTTATCGGGCTTTCTATTTCTTTTTTTTTTATATATCTTGCTGTATCAAAACCTAACTGGCTGGCGTATACGTACTTCAAGAAAAATGACAAAATAGAAAGCCCGATAAAAACGACTAAAAAAACGTTAAAAAAACAGCCGGAGCCTAACGTCTGCTTGGAGAGTAAACTAAAACACTATTGGACACAACTTTTCAAGACTTCAGGTAAGTGAATCCCTAAGCAATGATGGCTATTGTGATAATTTTCGGGTTTCGAAAATTCATAAGAATTGTTTTGAGATTCAAGTATGTAATTCAAAAATGATAATTCATCACTGAAATGGGCTGTTGGCTATTACAGTTAATTGATCAAACTTGTTTAGGTATATGTACAGTTCCGGACCCGTACCTAAACTACTGTACCTGTATCTAAAATGTATTCATGTTCACAGTTCTACCAAGAGACCTAGATCACGAGGCTGGAACGGCATCGAAAATGGCTTCAAACATGGCCAAGGATACACGGCGTTCTGAAGATACAACATCGGAGAGAAAGACATTCAAATGCTTCCAGTGCTCATTCGAGTGTTCTGACAAGAACGATCTTCATCTTCACATGAGAGATGTGCAATGTTACTTAGGCATTGAGGGAAATGTTTCTGACAGAGACAAGTTGAAGACCCTTAGAGAGGAATACACAGTGAAGGATACAGCCCAACTCTTTTATAGCAGCATGGCATGTCGCATTGGGAGGACCCCAAGTGTCACTAGTAAAACAATTGGTACAAACCATAGAGTGACTGAGAAGCAGGCAAACGAAAGGTACATAAATATAGGTAAGGACGCAGTTGGAACATCAAATCCAACGAAGTGTAAAGTAGTATACGAGCGCTGCAAACAAAATTTGTGTGGTGGAAATGTGGCTTCTGAGGGCACAAACATCCCCCAAATGACTCCTATGCCTACATCCAAGACGCAAAGATTGACCGTGAACGCTAGGCATGCCGACAAGCTACGAAGAGTCTTACAACAACAAGGAATCAGAGATAGATTTACAAGCATGCTAAGAATAAAGATGAGAAAGAAGCTTATGGAGTTGGGGATAACAAAACAATCTCCAGTTGTGGTAAAGAAACGAAAACTGGCAGTTGAAGAGAAAAAGAAGCAATTGGAAATTCCTGAAAAGCAACAGGTGTTGCCACATGGGTCCATACATATCACAGCCCGTGATCAACACAACGCGACAGGTGTCCACGGCTTCGGTAGCAAACGTCCAGCGACCGCAGAGGAAGACGCTATGGGCCACCGTAGACCATCATTCCCGCAAGGAAACGGTACCGTTTCCTCTTCCGTACCCATTGACCTCCGCGTCAAACGCACAACCACACAATCATCCACCACGACAAGACATGAAGAACTTGACCTCCATCGGATGCGACCTCCAAGTTTACCCAATCGTGCAGAAACCGGTAGGACACAACATTCTGGTCATCATGATATGAACAATATAAAGTACGTTCGTCAAAGGAGTTTGAGCCAGGCACTGAGGGAGGTCGAGAGGTGCCTTTGTCGGGACTGTCGCCCTGTGTTTCTCACTGGAGTTCAGACTATCGATCGATGTCACGCAGAACTTAGGCGCGAGACCCAATCTCGACGTTTAACCAATCAGTGATGACAAAGGGTTAAAAGGACACGAACAGACTACCCAAGGTCATTATACATGGACATTATAAACAAAGGATGATCAATACGTTTTTAGTTTTACCAAGAAATAAGATGCACAACTCAAATTTCGGGGGATAATTACATAGTATGAAGTCTTTCAATACAACGTTACACCAAATTTCAAAACTTTATAGTCGTTTCTTTATTACATTCCATTAAGTGGTGAGAAAAAGCAATGGTGTATTGTGATCAGAGCTGTGTGGGTCGTGTTCCTCATATCATGAAATCTTCGAAGACGTCATGCCAAATGTATACTTAATGACGATTATGCTACGGCATTTGAGTTATGCACCTTTTCCTTGCTTAGGTAGACGTCATTGCACAAACACAGGGAAAACAATATTTTGGAAATATGAAGATATCTTTACTAGCAAGGGCTTGAACATATACTCATCTAGATCAAAAGTTCTTTTCAATTTATCTTATCAATTATTGATATTAACAGGATGTCTGTACAATATTTAAAACATGGTAACCATGTTTTAAAAACCGTTGTACTTTTTGTGTGTCTATTCTAACTCGAGATTATTATTACCTGTACAGAGCAATATAGAAAGCTTTAGGTCAATCATTCATAAGCAGATGTATGGCGATAGTTACGTAATGTATCTACTTAATGACATAAAGTGGTATCATGGTGTGCCTGTGATTATGTCCGACAGCATGCCGTTCACACCTGCTACGACAGGCGTCGCTTCTAGGGATTTTGCTCCCGTGTAAAGTTTGGGTTACATACCCATGGCATTCAAAACATTGACGATGATTCGTGGAGTCACTTTTCAAATAGAAATGTCATGATAAGACTGGGCACACTACAATGTACCTATAGGATAAGATTGGACACAGAAAAAAAGGTGGCGCAATAGATAAATTAATTGCACACATACATGTAGATAGGCTATGTAACGCACCCAACGCAATAGACTAACATAAGGCTGACATGAAATATCCGTAGTATTCAATTCAAGTTGGTGCAAACTAGGCTTAAGTTCAATAGATACTAGTACTATAAGAATAAGGCAAGGAATTGTATAGGGTATACTGAAAACTGCCCTCAAGGAGCAAACCATTCAGTATCCACAATGGAAAGACAGTGGCAAAGCTGTATCAAGGTCGACGGGGCATGCCTACACTACACCTGACTGAACGCTAGTTATTATGTAGTCATTTGACCTTTCGTGTAAGCTACCTGCTCTAATAGGTGGTACAACAAATCTGAAGCAGCTTTTAACCTGAATGGAACTTTTCTCAGACATTGTTCTTATAGTATGGTCTTAACTGGTGTATAGTAAAGTTTAGAATGGTACGGGGCTTGGGTAGTTTTTTTATAGAATGGTAACTCTTCAATTGATCTTGCTACAGGCCAAGAGCAAAGGTCTAACGTTACAAATCACCTGGACGGATCCACCCAAACCAAGCCTCAAGGCAAACTACTAATTCCAACGTACAGGGTCTAAAATAGAACACTTACGGTCTTGATTCATGTGACTGCCATGAAAGAATGTCACAAGAAGGAAAGCTCTTTTTGATTTAAAATCTTAGTTAAAAGATTTCAAATTGATAAAACGTTTCAAAATGGGCTATTTGTTCCATATCGAAAAGGTCATCTTTGACGTACGGACGAAAAACTCGCGCGTCATAAAAGATTAGGTACCTCTACGAACACAGTACACTCAAGTTCTTTTGACGTCACTTTGTAATAGACAGACTGTCCATCTTGATTAGTACTTCAACCAATGAGAGAATGGCAATTAGCACTTTAGCCAATGAGAAAGTAGCTGCTTGCGGGTAATTTTTTTTGCATTTCTTAGTATTGACGGAAGTGGGTGCAGATATGGGATCGGTGTTTTACGCAATAGTAACTTACATGTACACTGAATGTTCGTCAGTGTCTGATTCATCGACACATAGTTTATATATGCAAATATCCAGAATACTGTAAAAGCGGAAATATTCGGGGGGATTTGATTTCGCAAAAAGAACAAAAAGGGGTGGTTGGAAATACGGGGTTTTATTGCAAAAGAGAAAATGTTTGCGGTGGTTGTAAGTTCACAGTGAAGAGGTTCTCGTGAATTGCGAACATTTTCAATTTTACAGTTGATGGTATCTCGTGTATGTACACGTGGAACACGGTCCAATAGTTTTGAATGAAGATTCTTTTTACATCACAGTAGATTATATCAGTAATATCGTGGGAACGAATTTGAAGCGTAAAATTGACATCGAGTAACATTTTCTTCCGTAGATATGCCGAATTACACTCAGGCTATGTTAACTTGATTATATCCATTGGATGATATCAGCGCGCGCCACCAATTTTCGTTCGTTTCCAAAACAAAGTTTTCCGACCATACAGCAAACTGCACAAAGCAGCTGCAAACTGAGTCCTCCGAATGACAGACTCTGTACACTTTGTGACTCCAACCACATAGAAAATGAAATCCATTTTCTAGTAGAGTGTCCCAAATACAGTGATATGAGCAATTCTTTTAACAGTGTTCTCAATATAGACACCCGATGCAAACAGTTAACCAAAGACGAACTATTTGTGTATAATGACAGCCAGAGATAACACTGTACAACAAAAACTCTGAGTTTGTATATGCTTGTTTTAAAAAGAGGGAAGAGGCATGTAAACAATAGTTATAGTAATATCATAGCTCTAGATATTTTTTATCCAATTGTTTGATTGTAGCACTACATATCTAGTCTTCAGTATTCCATGCAATAGTATTGAATCACGGCATTTAGCCCATGTGGGCATGAACATGCAAATAAAGATTTCTCTATATGACATACGTTGCGCAAAATATAGGAAAAACGGATACCGATGTCGTAAGACGCCAAAGTCAATTTCAAATTCGAAGAGGAAGATTTCAAGAACAAAAATTAAGAATCTTCTGTATACCATATTCTGTGTTAGTCATTTGTGCATCCTTCCTGACCACTTAGATTTCATAACATTTCTTGACATTTCTTAATTATTCTCACGCTCGCATCAGTTTTGGGGTTCCCAGAGGATGTCATCCTTATAATCAAATCAACATGGCCCAAAGACGTCCCCACAATACCTTTCCTGTCTTTCCAGGTAGCACACGTTCTATCCCCTTTGGCCGTCTGGATGACTGCAGGTAAACAAAGGAAGCCCAGTTTGACTAATCTCCAAGCTGAGGTTAGGCTCCAGCTTTTTTTTTTTTTTTCAAACGTTTTTTCAGTCGTTTTTATCGGGCTTTCTATTTTGTATTTTATCCTGCTGTGTCAAAACGTAACGTTTGGCTGGCGTACTTAAAAAAATATGACAAAATAGAAAGCCCGATAAAAACGACTAAAAAAACGTTAAAAAAACAGCCGGAGTCTAACCTCTGCTTGGAGAGTACAGTTTGACAGAGCCACCGTCTGTCTTTTTAAAGACAGGCCGGGGAAAGAAGTCAAGCAGAAGAAGACCTTTGGGGGATAACTGAGAACAATGGCTGTTGACATCTCACTCGGTCTGAGGTGTCTCCTCTGTGAAATGTCAGAAGACAAGAATAGCAATGATTAAGCAGACTGTGTTTAATTATGCGCATTGTTACATCGTCCAAAAACACTTAAGGGTACGTTACATAAGTAAAAAAAAACTTGACATAAAATCTAATGTCAACCAGGTGAGCAGTGTTCTTCAGAATTTATTCTGAATTGGATGTTATGAGACTTGAAATATTAGTTCATTTTTTGTGTGTATTTTGCGTATGCCTTTTGTAAGAGAAGACTGTAAAAAAGGGAAATGTTTTATTTTCGCCATTTCTGCGGGGACTGCCTTCTTTACTTATCGCGAACTTAAAACCACCGCGAACACTTATATTTTTACAAATGGCAGTCTCAACCGCGAACTTAAAGCCACAACGAAAACTCCATTTTTCCCCTACCGAAAAATAGAATCTCCTCAAACATTCTCCTTACAGTGTTAGTGTGGTTTTCATGGTGTGAGATTTTAGTACTTTCTTTGACCAAAAATTGTATGACGATTGAGGTAATATCCATTATGAACCTAAACGGAGGTTAGTAAAACTTCCACTGAACAGTTTGTAGACTTCCAAAAATAGAATCATTGCCCCCTACATAAAACCAACAAGTGGTGCGGTCTAACTTTGAGCGCCCCCCTCCCCAGTAGCAGTGAGACTGTGTGAATACACGACAGGACTCGTTCACACACAGCAATTTGACCTTTTGCACGTGATGATATGTTGTTGTGACATAATTGTTTCGTTACAAAACGCGTACGTCTATCCTTTGAAACAGCACTATTGTTCCAAGGACGTCCTTGTTGTTCACAGTACACAAATAGCAACACCAGGAATCTCTATCAATTAGCTTGTATTGAACAGATATGGTGTCCTCAAAGGTTTTAGCTCAGGCCTGGCAAGTTAATTTCATGGATGACATCAGCGAGTTCATTAATTTTCACCTTTTTTTGAAATAAGAAAAGACATTTTTCCCATTCGAAGATGGTCAAAATGAAAAGAATATGCCAAATTGGAAAATGTTTTGTGTGGTAGCCTTGATTGCACTTTTACAGTCGAGTAAGGCACATGTAGCCATGACCATAGTTGTAGAATTGAAACTACCTAGTTCGATATTAAAAGGGGCACCAATGTCATATAACCATGACTGTATTTATCAACTTGGTGCGTGATGTCAATCTACCACACAAATGTCATTTTGTGTACGTATGGTATACAGATTCAACATGTTTTGTCGTTTCATTTATTCTTACAAAGTTAATGGTGTCTGTTTTGAAAATCTAGCTATTTTGCTTTTCTTCAAACATCTTCTTTTCTTCGCGCTGTCTCATCAAATTTGTGGTCTGCAGAGCACTGTGTACCATCCATAAAGTTTATGTATTTGCTGTGACCTTATCAAATATTGAACAGTGAAGGTCATCCCAAAGGGTTCAACTAAGGTGACTAAAAGGTACTATAAGGTCACTAAAGGTGCGCTCTCACCGCACTTGTGTCAAGCTTGCGTCACTGCGGGGTTCGTTCACTGCGTCACTGTTTTGTTATTTTCTCCGATTTTTTATAACTTAGATATTGCGTAATACTTAAAAGTATGACTTAGAAGACGACAAAATACACAAAAAGAAAGAAAAAATCTATCTCTGAAATTCGTTGAGTATCTTTCGAACCCCACAGTGACGCAAGCTTGACACAAGTGCGGTGGGAGCGCACCTTTAGTGACTAGCATTGTGTAGCGATGACCTCGAGTGGTGGCCTTAATTATACTGAGTGCATAATCTTTAATGAAGAGGAATAACTAGTGCGTAAAAATACCCACATCATCATGCCACATCGCTGGGTTATCTCAGAGAGTTGAACATTATATAACTGCCGTGGCTTGTGTCGCCATTGTATTCGCCTGTCAGGTGACGGTAGCGGGATTGAAAAGTCATTACGCTTGCCTAAGCAGAATAAATTGTTGTTGAAGGGGCATAGTGGTGTTTCGAGGTAGAACATAGGAAAGGGCCTCGGACATAACTGGTGGAACGAAAAGTATGATATAAAAGACATAAAACTACACAAGGTGTAAAGATAATAGTCGTGGGCATTATTCGTGTATATTATCATAACTGGTTTGGAAATGTCACGTACATCTAAGACTTTCTCAGAGCGTCCGGTTTACACGCGGGGTCGCGAAGTGACTTGGAATTAAATCTCCAAGCAGATCCTACAGTATCAAAAGCTGACAGAGATGTGAAGCCGGCTTTGAGTTAACGTTATTACCAAGTTGCACGACAAGGCGCCCAAAATGTTTATCAGATAACGAAAACTTATGACATAGAAAGTAAACAAAAAAAAACATTGCGCCATGTGCCTTCAGTCCTATTCATATGAACCCTGACCTGAGCGTGTATTCGCACACAAGTAAACGCGACGTGTGTAAACCCAGCCTATGTCACCTACGAACTGAGCGGCTGAGACGTCCCTGACAACATTCTCACAAAGTTTGAGATGCTCCACCCACCACCCACCCCTTTTGGCGCGGTAACATTTGTCGTACGATTTTCATGTCGTATTACTAGTACTGTCAAGCAGACTGTGACAGAACCAACCACCGAAAGAATCTGAGACAGACTTTAACGTACATCTGACAGTTTATACGACAAGTCTACGGATGAGATATATGCAATCGCACGACGATAGTACGACAGTTGTGACGGGGTCCTTACTATCTGCCAGTGTCAATGAGTTGTCAGCCGAGGAAAGATACACAAATTTGATTAGAAATTGGACAAATACGTTTAATGATTTGCCACAAAAATTAATCTGCCACAGAGGTATCGTCTGTAGCCTGGTGACCATACCACCGGGAAGTCGTCGTTCACACAGACACACAGACACACCCAAAACTATATCTCCATTTTTCAGGGAGATAATAAACAATACCTAACCGGAGTGACACTAGACTTGGTTGCGTCAGCAAAGAGAAGGGCAATAATCTGACAAGTTTATATTCCTTATGAGTTTTGACAAACCAACCATAGCTAAACCCATACAGTCCTACATATTCACCATTACCAAGAAGCGAGAAGAAGCCGAAATTCTGTGTTAGACTAGATTTATGATAATTTTATACGTATATATATGTATATACATGTTTTGACTTATTGTGACCTGTACTTTAAATCTCGGTTGGGCAAATCTGTACAATAAAGGTCTTCATTCATTCATTCAATAATAAATCACCTGAAAAATATGTGCAGCCTACAGCGATAGGTCATGAACTACATAAACCATTTGGAAATGTCACACCTTGTTTACTCCGAGCATCGTAAATAAATCCCTCCGCCAATAAAAAATACAACTAAAAATGCCAGCCTTTTGTCATTGATGTTCTTGTTATTGTTGTACTCTTCTTGCTTCAAGTACTGTGGATATAACGTTATCCAAGCGGTGAAAAGAGCACAAAGAACTAAATTTTTACCCCAGGCATATTTCTGGTATTTCGTCTCGAGGTCATTATGTGACACTATCAAGTAGATCACTGACCTTCAAGGGGTTAAAACGTTCTAAACTGGCTCAGAAGTAAACAATAATGGCTTCCCCTCTCTCCCTTTGACCACCTTTTAGGAAACAATATAAAAAGAACCGTACATTTTGTTAAATCTTGGCTCAAAGCTTTGTTTTCCGAAGGGTAAAAGTGAATTAGAGAAGAAAAGACACAGCTTGGATATAACTGTTTGGCAATAACGCCTGGGGGTTAAAATTCTATGTTTGGGTGTTGGCCTACAATTTAAGACGACATTTTGTGCGACATGGTGGTGACCAAAATGATGGATATCACGTTAAAATCATCTTGTAATAGCGTTACTATTGGACAAAACTCACACAAAAATTGCAATTGTTATCAAAATATGGAAATCCGGTCCTCCATCGCCCCCTCCCCCAGAAATGTTGTCCCCGTGTACTGAAATTTCTTCACATGGTAAATTGTCAACAAATACATTGATAGCGCCGTGATATTTTGACCTTTGCGTTACTATTGGACTAAAATTTGCAATCGTTATGAAAATACTACTATCAAAAGTAGGCAAATTTAGTGCACTGCCCCCCTCCCACAAAAACGTTGCCCCTGTGTGTCCTGAAATGACTTGATGGCAAATTGACACATTGATAGCGCTGTGATTGTTTTTACCTTTGCGTTTAACTATTGGACAAAAATTTGCAATCGGTATCAAAATACTAGTAGGAAAATTTAGTACACCGCCCCCCTCCCACAAAAATGTCATCCCTGTGTCCTGAAATGACATCACATGGCAAATTGTCAGTTAACACAATGATGGCGCCGTAATATTTTGACCTTTGCTATTTCCACTCATGGGAGCTTTTCCACTTTATAAATGTAAGTTATATATGTTTATGTCATGTAAAAGATCTCACTACACCTAGGTGGACAAAAACTGCCTGAGCTACTAAAATATGAACATCGAAATATAATCGATAGCACACGCGCCTAAAATCCTAATCCTTTCCTCACAGTTTCACAAACATTTCAAAGATTTAAAAGATAAAAATCAAGGATCCACAACAAAGGGCCATGGATAAAGCCCTGATACTTTGACCTTTGCAGTTTGATCTGTTGTTACAAAGACAAGCACACAACAAACTACAAAGATAGGGTTGCGTTATTTCTTTGTGAAAGTTTTGGGCATCCTTCTAGTGTTTGTTGATCACTCTTGATGTTTAGACTTTGAAGAATTTTTCGATGAGACATCAATACAACAAAACCGGCTCCTTGCAGTTAGAAAAAAGCTGCTAGGAGGCCAAACCTACACCACTTACTCTCTGCCCCAAGATTCATCTAAAACTCACGGCTATGGCGTGCCCAGAACTAGCATACTGCATATCATGTCCGAGGAATCAATTCCGCTGCAGTACTAGCAAGCCACTAGGGGGCTTACAAGCTAATCATTTCAAGGTCTGACCAAGACCTGCCCAAATAGCAGCACAAGCCATTCAGGTGTTCTCGAGTTATGCTTTTCATCCACAAATATACTCATACATATTGCACATATACAAACGCTACCAAAAAAATAACCTTCTAGTTCTAGGCCGGTGTGGATTTAACATAGAAATGCACATTTTATTTCAGAACTGTGTAATTGAAAATTGAAATCGTTCTATCCATCGTCAATCGAGTTTCGTTAAACTAAAGTGATATACAGCTTAAGTGAATGGCGTGCTTTATATTTGTAACAGATTAAAGCCAGTTATTGTATCACTGTCACAAGGTAGTGGCAAAGGTACCGTAAAAGGACAAATGTTCACGATGATGTAATTTCTCGGTGGGGAAAATATGTTCCCGGGGATTATATCAGTTGAAACTGCCATGCATTGTTTACTGTAAAACGTAGAAATATTCGCACTGGTTTTACGTTGTGGTTGCCACGAAAACCGCGAACATAAAACCGCTGCGAACATTTCCACTTTTCCACGATACTTTGACCTTTGTTACAGACAGCTCACGGGTCAAATGTCACGTTTTGAAGGGTATTTTCACACAGACGGAACCTTTCTGATCGTCCGTTCGTTCGTTCGTTTCTGATCGAGTTTACTCATAATATTTAACGTCCTTATACTAAATCCTGTTGACTTTACATTGAAACTCGACTCCCACTTACCGTGGCCGACAAGTACAATGAGCAATACACTGTACCTGTTTACTGCTCAACACACCAAGTTTGCCTGCTTAAAGCATCTCTTTTGTTGCTCAATACAGCTCTTTTGCCTGCTCAACACAGTCTTTTGCTACTCAACACAGCTTTTTTTGCTGCTCAACACAGTCTTTTGCCTACTCAACACAGTCTTTTGCTGCTCAACACAGCTCTTTTGCTACTCAACACAGCTTTTTTTTGCTGCTCAACACAGTCTTTTGCCTGCTCAACAGTCTTTTGCTGCTCAACACAGCTCTTTTGCTACTCAACACAGCTTCTTTTTGCTGCTCAACACAGTCTTTTGCTGCTCAACACAGCTCTTTTGCTACTCAACACAGCTTTTTTTGCTGCTCAACACAGTCTTTTGCCTGCTCAACACAGTCTTTTGCTGCTCAACACAGCTCTTTTGCCTGCTCAACACAGCTCTTTTGCTAACCTCCATATCAGGCTTTCTGGTGCCTTTTTTTGGCTCATAATACACTTTTGCTGGCCATTGTTGGCGTTTTCTGATTCCTTTCGGAGGCCGGCAATCAGAAAACGCCAGCAATCAGCGACCGAGTACAAATAGAAATGGACAGCAAAAGTGTATTATGAGCCAAAAAAAGGCCCCAGAAAGCCTGCTATGGAGGCTACTCTTTTGCCTGCTCAATACACCTACTTTGACTAATCAACACACCTACTTTGCCATGGATGATAGCCTATCATGGTGTTGAATTACATGAAAAATAATAGACATTTGACGTTAATAATCTTTTATTCCTCTCCCCACCTCTACATGAATGGCGCATAGTTCACATGACAACAAATCAGAGAAAAAATTTGAAAAGAAAAAGACAAACAAATCAGAAACAAATCTCTGGTATGGTAACTCCAGCCAGATTCAGAAAAAAATATTTTCAACATCAATTCAAGATAGGACTCAAATCCCGTCAAAGAAATATTCTAACCAAACAATTTCACCAAGGAGGTCATCATACCTATAGCCTCCTGAATTATACACAACTTGACTAAAACAATCCAAGTGACTTGTGAGGTTTTATATGTGAATTAAAGTAATCATTGCAACATTCTGGTTATATTATGTCCAAAACATGGCATGCATCCGCCAAAGCTAAGAGTCACCATGACATTTATTAGTTCAGGCAAAATACACATTATATCATAGCTAGCACACAAACCTGTACAATTCTGATTAAGAGTGTTTTGAAATGGCCTCCAATGGCACGATGTATGCAAGCACAACGGCTTGTTTAGAAATTATTCAAAGTTGCACTTTCCTCAAAGCTACGATACAAGGCTTGAAAAAATTATGAAGTCAACACTACATTGAGTTTCGAAGCCTTTCTATTTAACTTTAACAGATTAGTACATGTGCAGTGACATTTTTCTTAGCCTTAGCAATTAGCGTGACAAGATATAAGCCGAAATTCTGCATCTACATATATAAGTATATTTTTTTACATTTTTACACTTTCATTTTGCCTATATCTTAATATTATTATATTCACGTTGCATGGCAATGTACATGACATACCTTGTTGAAAAGTTAGATTATCTGCTGTACAAGAAATGTCCTGTCATAGAGTTGCTGAATTGTCCTTTCTTGACCAAAGTCAGCGCAGTGATTTTTCTCTGAAGTGTGTAAAATCGAACATGACGTCATCCGCAAATAGTTCATCTCATGATAGTGACGTCATCTGCGCGGCATAGTCACTGCAAACGGTAGTCTCGATCTCGTTTAGAATAACGTCCAACCTCTCGCGAGGGTTCATATGTGACTTCGGTGTCCCGTTGAACCCGAACCTCTGCTCGCGTCTGGTCCAGCCGTCGTGGGTGATGGGAGGTCCCGCCGAAGATGTGACGGTTGCTTGCGGATGATATGACGGTTCGATCCGAATCAGAGGCGGTGGTGACGGCCTACGTTTCCTCACCCGTAGGTCCATCGGTTCTGGACTTATGTCGTCTTCTTTAAACCCTGTATCCTGAAGGTTGTTGGTCTGTATGTATCTGTCGCCGGTGTCGTGTGTGGCAAACGGTTGACTAAATCGTGGTGCTCCGTTGTATAGTGGTGGGGGTATTGGTCCGACTCGGTAGCCTGGGTGCTTGCCGCTGTCTGTATGGAAGTCTAACGGTGAGGTGGAGTTCATAGGGCTTCTGCTAGGTGGCCAGGTTCTGCTTGGTTGCTGCACATGCCTGTCTTGGTCTGTGGCGCCATTGCAGTACATGTATGCCATAGGTTGATCTACTGTGTCGTTATATCTCCCTAACTGCTGTTGGAATGGGTATTGTCCTGTGTTTGACTGATTCTGTCCAATAGCAGCACTGTAGTTTTGAGTGTTACATGCAGGACTGACCAATGGGCGTAGAGGTAGCCTTGGGTCTATCCCCTGGGTTTGTGGCGGGTAAATCTCGTTCGTTGTCATGGCAACGTTCCTACCATCACCATGCCGACGCATGAGCTGTTGGAATTCTTCGAATGAAATGTTTTTCTGCTGTACGGCTTGGCATTTTGGCGGGGTGCACTCTATAACGTCTGGGTCGTTGTGGGCAACCCTTTTGGTAGGGTGTCGGAGGTCTGGACTTGCCGCTCCCCTGTTTTTATCGGTGTGTGGCATCGCAATAGACTGTTTTTGATGGACACAGTCCTCTGTAGTAGCCACTTCTGTTACTCTAACGATGTCTCGAGGCTTACTGGTAAGGTAGGGGTTTTCATGGGTGAGCCTGGTCAGTTGGAGTAGCGGCGATGGGGACAGTGGGCTCGGCGTTTGTGGGACTTGCAAGGCATTACATGGTGTGACGCTCTGAGTCTTGTTATCAACGGTAGGGAAAGGTGTGTCTTCTTTTACCTCAACCTTTTTTCTTAAGGCTTCCACTGCAGTGTGAAGTTTGCCTGGGGCTGGGATTTGTGGTTCTCTTCTCCCACGTTGCACTTCACAGTCTTGTCCAACATAGACGACTAAATCGTCTTCTTCCATTGACTCGCCTTTCTGATGTGCCGGCCTAGCGGTGGGCACATTCGACGGTGACATACGTTTTGTTTGCCGCTTAGTAGTAGTAGACGTTTCTTCACTTCGCATGCTTTTACTTTGTGTCGCTGGTAACGGTATCACTCCCTGGTTATCTTGCTTCTTTTCGTCGCTGCAACAAGAAGCAAACTTTTCCGCTTGTTCTTTCTTTATGTTGACCTCCAATATTGGCGACAGGGTTGGGCTAATGCTGGCCTTTGCATGGGTGTTGCAACGTAAACCTGTCGTGGCATTCGCATCCTTGACATTCGCATTTTTAGATACTGTCTGTGATTTCTGACCTCCGTTGCTTTCAGTGTCTTTAGTAGTAGTAGTAGTGCCCAACCTTTTCTCGTTCACCACCGTTAGGGCTCGTTTCAGCCTCACCTTGAGCATGTGCATGAACCTGGCTTTCAGATGCTCGTGTTGCAGAATTTCCCGCAATTTATCGGCCTGGTGTTGGTTCCTGATCGTGATTGGTCGCTTGAAGGCCGCAAATTTGACTTCCTTGGGAAACGTCGTACCTATGGGTATAACATCGTCTAAGGGGTCCATCTTTTTACGCTCAAGATCTTTCACCCTGCTGCCCACAGAGCCACTCGTTTTGACGTTGTTGTTGTCCGTTGGTACAGGTGCTTCATACGACACTGTGTTTGTGCCCTCCTCGGGAGTGGCATCGCCCGATGATATCTCTATGTTTGCGGCGGGCGAGGGCACCGATTTCTCCGCCATGATTGTTGGAGTTCCACCGTGGCATGTCTCGTTGCTTGCTTGCAGTTGCGACGTGTCTTTCGCTGTGTGTCCCTCCTTAAGCATCCTCAGTGCTTCCATGGCGCTCTTTCGTTGCACAAGCCCCGCATAACACTGTTCCTCCCGCATGTGCACAAGGAGAAGCTTCTTATCCAGGCACATGAACTGACACTGAAAACAACGAAAGACTCTAGACTCCCCTACGTAGTACGGGCGGATCTCATCAATAGACGGTTTGGGAGCTATAGTCCGAAATTTTGACATACCAGGTGCATTAGCGGCCGAACACGTCACATTCCCGTACGACGTAAACGGCAGCGTTTTCCACGACGTTACCGTCAGATCGACTCCCTCTTGTACGGGGACCCTTGCGTCTGTAGCCGAGTGATTGCTGTAGACCAACCCGTCGGTGTTCTCTGGTGACCCTTGATCTTTTGTACGGAGATCTCTCTTACGATGATAGCCGTCATTAGTAAGGCCGTTTTGTGAGTCACCCCTTGTCTCTACGTATTTCTGCATTCCGTGCAGGTCACTTGAAACCTCGTGGTTTGCCTGGTGTAGAAACTTAGACTGAATGGCGATTTCAGAGTTCTCACTTGCGTTGGAAACTGGCAAATTACAGACTGGAGAAGGGGTGAGAGAAAGACTTGCGCCTCTTGTTTGGAGAGCTGGAGGGGCGGACTGGATCTCCCTCTGGGGAGGAATGGCCTTGTTCGAACTCTCCAAACCGTCAAGGCTAAGGTGAGATAGGGACATACGGCGTGCGGTATTAGTCACGTAGAACCCGGGAAAATTATCCGGTTGTGACTTGTTTGTCGTCGCCTGGTCCGAGAGCGAAAACACGTCCATGACGACGGGCGTCCCGTCACCTTGCCTTTCTGTGCAACAGTCCTCAGCTCTTCTACAATGTTCTCTGTCCGTAGTCTCTGAAAATGGGATCGTCTTGGATGTCAAACTTGTCCCATCTTCCATTCTGATGAGTGGCGAGGTGGTAAGGATCACCTGTTGCGGATTCGAGCTCTTTTCTGCACAGGGCAGTGGGGCGAGCGGCAGAGCTGAAACTTCTATCGGCTTCTGCGAATCGGAACCTACCATTCCCCGAAGGGGAGGCAACCTTACGGCACTGTTACGGTCGTAGACTGTTGTCGTATCGCCGCCTGAGTTCGTACATAGGTGAGCGTTACTTACAGCTATGTCTCGGCGGCGACAGGTGTCCTTTCTCCCGACTTGCCGCTGTACTTGATCCGTCAACGTTTGAGCGCCCCTCGGGACTGCCTCGCCCTTTTGTAACTCGTTAGGCTGTTTCCCTGCACCCTGTTTTCTCACCCCCTCTTGGCCCACACACTCCCTATCATTAGATAATTGGTTAAACGGTGCGATCTTCAGAGCCTGTTGACCTTTTCCTGATCTATTCTCATCCGCTGGTAGGTAACTGCCTCGGGGGAGCACTGATCTTTCAACAGGCAGGCAGTCAGAGTTGTCAGACGACGTTTTTTGCTGTTGACCAACTTCGGGTTCATTCACCTCAATGTCGAACAAATCGTCCGTCCAACACCTCCGCCTGCGCCTGGCTTGTTGAGGCCTCCTCGGTCTGTGTTCCTTTTCTTCTATCTGTATTAAGATACGGACTTGGTCCACCGAAGAGTCGACGCGTTCCCTCTCGGCGCCGGCGTCGTGCTGGCCCGCCTGTCTCTCCACGTCTCGTCGGTGGCCGTCGACGTGGTCACCGATACGTTTCCTCTGAAGCGTGGTGTAACCACACCCACTGCAACGGTACCTCAGACGAGAAGTCATCTAGAGGGTGGGGCGACACCAAAAATAAGTCAGTCGTCACAAACGAATTATCACTAGTGCACACTGAGGACACTAGCTACAAACAAAATGTTTTACTACAAACACATCGTATACAGCTTCTAAGTGACGTGGCGTCAAATATACAGGACTGATTCAAAGTAATAAAAAGGCTGACCTTATTGTGATGGCATTTTAATACGTGGCAGACGTCATTGAATATGACAAGGTCATCAATCATACTGAGGGCCTTGTTGACATTAAAAACAAGTGTACAATTCGGGGCTTCACATAATGGGTTTTGGCTTGTGTTTCAAACAGTCACGGACGTCATAGTGTATTTTTAGTAAACGCGAGGACACAAAATGTTCGACTGGGTTTCTTCTTTGTAGTAAGATTGTTTCAGGATGTTACGTGGCTTACAAAATAACTATGTACGTAGGTACTTACGCACGCGCGCGCGTGTGTGTGTGTTCGTGATTGAAAAATAGATATCGATTTTTTTGCGAACGGTCGGCACACGTCCGTACACACACACACACACACACACACACACACACACACACACACACACACACAACGTGACACACAGACACATGTAATTTATGATTCGTTCATCACATCCTTGGCATTCATACTCCCTTCAATACCCGTGGGGCTTGTCATAAATTATCCAATGACGTGAAATAAACATCTACCCCGATTGAACATGGACACGTATATCTCAAACAACAAAGCTTGGAGTTCGCGCAAATTCCGCTAGTGGTGCTTCTGCACCGTTTCGCCCACTTGCTGCAACCTTGTTGCCTCAGGGGATATTTGACAAGGGCAAGCATGACACATCGGTGATTAACATCTAGAGACATCTAGAGATGGCACAATTACAAGCGCCTAAGGGTGTCACGAATCCAACACCTGTAACAAAACGTACTGGGCGGTGCCAGGCACGAGATAGACAATCTAGGACGTAAACAACTCCAAGGCCTTGGTAGATATCAGGTATACACAAACCCTTCCTCATCAGTTTAACGTATTTCTCACCGCAAGTGGAAGAGTCTGTTCGCTTAAGACGAAGAAACGGTTTTCAGAAAAAGGTGTTCAAAATTCGTTTTTCGTTAGCACTATCGTAGACGGCAACTATTTGGCATCGAATACTATAGGAGTATCCTCGTATAAAGAGAGATTTAAAGAACGCTAATAGTTAGATGTGCAAAGGTTAGGTGTGACAGGTCGTTCAGTGTAGTGCTTCGCCGCATGCTTGCGAAGCTGATGTGTTACGCTGAAGGGTTTATATACCTGGTATACAGATACACAGAACTACATGTATGTGTATGATTAGTGACCCAATTAACATCCATTGGCATAATACCGGTCGGTTTACTGCAATTTCTCAAGCAATGCTAATTTGGCAAATGATCAACGCATCATTTTCTCCAGTTACATGTTGCTGTTACAGCTTACCTTTGCCACTTCTTCTGTGTAAATTATTTTGTCTCTCTGGTCCTCCTAAAAACATAATATCGTAATTGGAACACACCGCGGAATTGCACGGAGAACGGGCGCGTGGTTGGAATGGGGTGCACTATACCGGCCGAACGAAACACGGCACAATTAACTGCCGCTATGTACCTTTATACATCCTCTGTTGTTCCTTTCTTTCCTGTTAGTAGTTGCACAAAACAAAAATCTGCATGAGCATACAAAAAGTCATGAGAAAATGGGCGTATACTGACAAGAATTTTCATTTAATTTTGGTCCGTCACAACCGCTATGACGTAAAACTTTACTGCTGGCTATAGCATTAAAAATGGCGGGAAAATGGCGGCGTACGTTCAATTTGACCCATTCAGCCGTAGATCCGGGCGATAATGCAACGGTTCCTCACACTTTTACACGAGTTGTAGGTCACCAAAAGAAATTCAAGATTGCTATTGAATCATGCTCGTCTTGTGCCGTGAGCACATGTGATTATTATCTACAAATCTGGCGATGAACGTGACAGTGTATTTGTCCCACGACGAGCTCGCCTGCCCCGAAAATGACCTGAAAACTTTTGTCCTTGTTGTCTTCGAATGCATTGTTATCGATGCTTTGTAAATTATGTATTGGACACCTAGATGTCTGAAGTGTGCATACCTCAGAAATAACTATTGTTGCATGTGTAGATCTCTTTAAGTTCCACTATTTTTAATCGACCGGTATAAGGCTTATGACCGGTATTATGCCAATGCATGTTATATTTTGGAATGACTAGACACCGCCAAGAAAATGCAGAAACAAAACAAACACGGAAATTTTACTAATGGACAAATTTGTTGTCACAAAACAATGCGCTTTTGCATACGTCATGACAATGAAAATCTCTAAGCAGAGGTCTTTACTATTGTAAGGTAAGGTCTTTACTATTTTTGTTTTGTCGTCCTACAGCAAAACGGAAAGAAGAAGAAGAATACCGGCAAAAACAATATATCCCCTCTATCGGGGAAAACATGATAAGACATACCGAAAACCGGTTCATCTACACGTGTGCAATGAAGGCTATAGTGCAGATACCGAGACTAATCTCATAATACATGGGTTTAACTCTGCACCAATCAGGAACTTTTAAAGGATAATAATCAGAAGACATCTAAGGTCAAGCATGTGTTGTCGACACTCGTAATACCCCCTTTCCACTAGGACGGCGCTCTCACCGGGCTCTCTCTGCGACCTTTGATTTGACATATCGCTCAACGAAGTGTATAGAAAAGAAACTTTTTACACTTTGTGTGTTTTGTTGTCTTCTCAGTCACACTTTCACGTTTTGTATGATATACCCAGTGTTAAAGTGAAGGTTTGACATGTCCTATTTAGGTCACAGTAAGAGCGCAGCGCGATCGCCGTCTAGTGGAAAGGAGGCCCAAGTAAAAAGTACAACAGTGCACCAAAATACAGAATATCTCGAACAGTCTTGTTGAATTTTTCACATCATGACTTGTGTTAGTAATAGAATAACCTGATATAACCGCGAATTGGAAATGGTACGATCTGTGTCCGACGCAAGGCGGGAAAATGAAAATGACTGGACGACAACATCACAAACTCTCTTTTTTCATTTACCTTTATTTATTTATTTATACTACCAACTAATTAAACAATTGATGAAAAGGTGCTTTGCATCCTTTATCAAAGCAATATTATTTATATTACACCTATTTTGACATCTTGCCTTTTTTATTTCACCTTTGAAAAATATGGTTTAAGGGAAAAAGTGGCGAATTTTGGGCCCCCTCCGTTACAAATCTAGAGTACATTTTAAAGCTACCCTTCCCTTGAAAATCCCTTTTCTACTTATCTTGCTAATATATCGATAGAAAGCCCAGTGTCGGAGTTAAGCTTCAGTTTTTATCTTTAGGAACTTCAGTTTAGGACAATGAAAATTTTACTACGTACTTCTACTCCTGTTTAGACGTCAACTTATATTTTTCCCTGATCGTCCGAACTACTTCTCTTTTCTAACTTTAGAGTTTAGGATTTCTGTGCAATGTATACGGGTAGAACTGAGTTCGATATTTAGCCGGATCAAGGACGTTATACCGGACATACCCGGTTTTGTTGGCGGGTTAGGTGTTGCCTTGTCGGGCTGGGTCTTACTTTTCAGACCGGTTGATAAAAGAACGCCCTTCGCTAGTAAGAACACAAAATTACAGGGTTAACCGGTTCAGAGTTTCTGAAAAGAGTTGATAAGGGGCTGTATAGATACAATGGCGAGGGGTTTGTGTAGGAATATCAGAGAGAAAATATTGAGAAAGGACGCCAATTTAGCGAACTGTCGAAAATCTTTACAAAATCCTCCTAGTCCCCCTATACCAATATAAACTAGGGTTTGTCTGAGAGGGAGTTAGGCCCTGTATGTTGGAAGAAGCGTGTGTGAAGAAATGCCAAAAATGCAATTTTTCGAGAATGGGTAAGGGAAGAAAAGAGATCTCGATTCAATATATTCCACTGAAGAGCTATTCTATCTTGTCTGTGACAGAGAGGACAGATGCTATATACAGCATTTACAGCTTTATTGTACTAGTGAAAATTTGACAAGCACAATGAACAGTGTCTTTTCGACAAGCACAATGAACAGTGGACCACGGCTTAACGTCCTGTCCTAAGAACTGCAACTCTTTCTGCTAGCGTGCATGTCGGGTGAGCGAAACAGATGGAATCAAAACTCTCGGCTTCTAGTTCCAGAGGCAGGGCAGCTAACTGCCTTACTACGCGCTCAAGCACAATTGCAAGAAGAGCAACTTCTTGGAAAAAAGTCAGTTATTTTAACAAACTGTTCACCCAAAAATTAACCCCTCACCACACACATAATAACCTTATATAATGAAATAAAGACGGGTTTATATAAAAGAAGACTAGGGCCATAAGGTGCACTCTCACTGCGCTTGCGTCCTGCTTGCGTCACTGCGGGCTTCGAAATATACTCAATGATATTCAGAGAGGAAGAACGACTTTTCTCTTTGTGTATTTTGTCGTCTTCTAAGTCATACTTTTACGTATTACGCAATATCTAAATCATTAAAAAAGCCGAGAAAATAACAAAACAGTGACGCAGTGAACGAAGCTCGCAGTGACGCAAGCTTGACGCAAGTGCAGTGAGCGTGCACCTTTAGTTGTCAGAATGGTGTGTGTAGATCAACTTGCTGAAAATGTCAACAAAATTGGCAGATGTTTCATGTAAGACATCACGAAATCGCCGGCAAGCGCAGCCAGGCTTGCGGGGGTCTGTCGGGGTCGATACCCGATCGCGCCGTCCATGTGTACGCTACATCATCACGATGTAAGCGTCGATAACGTCATGATATTGTCGGCAAGCGCAGCCAGGGATACGGGGGCCTGTCGGGGCCCGTGCCCGATAGCGCCGTCCATGTGTACGCTGCATCATCACGATGTACGCGTCGACAACGTCATGATATTGTCGGCAAGCGCAGCCAGGGATACGGGGGCCTGTCGGGGCCCGTGCCCGATCGCGCCATCCATGTGTACGCTGCATCATCACGATGTACGTGTCGATAACGTCACGAAATTGTTGGGAAGCGTATTGTAGTATTGTAGTAGGTCTTGCCGCTACGAGGGTAGCAGGGCATGTCACTTCTCGTGTACGGGACGACCTGGGCTTTCAGCCGTAAAAGATATTGTGGTTGGCCGTTTCGACTGGTGTGACATTATACGGAAAGCTAAAATGCCCTGTAGTATTGTAGTATTGTAGTAGATCTTGCCGCTTCGAGGGTAGCGGGGCATGTCACTTCTCGTGTACGGGACGACCTGGGCTTTTAGCCGTAGAAGATATTGTGGTTGATCGTTTCGACTGGTGTGACATTATACGGAAGGACTAAAATGCCCTGTAGTATTGTAGTATTGTAGTAGGTCTTGCCGCTACGAGGGTAGCGGGGCATGTCACTTCTCGTGTACGGGACAACCTGGGCATTCAGCCGTAAAAGATATTGTGGTTGGCCGTTTCGACTGGTGTGACATTATACGGAAGGACTAAAATGCCCTGTAGTATTGTAGTATTGTAGTAGATCTTGCCGCTTCGAGGGAAGCGGGGCATGTCACTTCTCATGTACGGGACGACCTGGGCTTTCAGCCGTAAAAGATATTGTGGTTGGCCGTTTCGACTGGTGTGACATTATACGGAAGGACTAAAATGCCCTGTAGTAGTGTAGTATTGTAGTAGGTCTTGCCGCTACGAGGGTAACGGGGCACGCCACTGCTGGTGTACGGGACTACCTGGCCTTTCAGCCGTAGAAGATATTGTGGTTGGCCGTTTCGACTTGTGTGACATTATACGGAAGGACTAAAATGCCCTGTAGTAGTGTAGTATTGTAGTAGGTCTTGCCGCTACAAGGGTATCGGGGCATGCCACTTCTCGCGTAAGGGACGACCTGGGCTCTCATCCGTAGAAGATATTGTGGTTGATCGTTTCGACTGGTGTAATATTATACGGATGGTCGAAAATGTCCTGTAGTATTACCGCTACAAGGGTATCGGGGTACAGCGCTGCTCACGTACGGGGTGACCTGGCCTTTCATGCCGTAAAAGATATGAG
>NC_049991.1:2414428-2415778 GCF_000003815.2 Branchiostoma floridae | reverse complement strand
GATACTCTTGTAGCGGTAAGACTTACTACAATACTACACTACTACAGGGCATTTCAGACCATTCGTATACTGTAATACATCAGTAGGAACGGTCAACCTCAATATCTTTTACGGCATGAAAGGCCAGGTCGTCCCGTACATCAGCAGTGGCGTGCCCCGCTACCGCTGTAGCGGCAAGACCTACTACAATACCATACTACTACAGGGCATTTTAGTCCTTCCGTATAATGTCACACCAGTCGAAACGGCCAACCACAAAATCTTTTACGGCTGAAAGCCCAGGTCGTCCCGTACACGAGAAGTGACATGCCCCGCTACCCTCGTAGCGACAAGACCTACTACAATACTACAATACTACAAGGCATTTTAGTCCTTCCGTATAATGTCACACAAGTCGAAACGGCCAACCACAATATCTTCTACGGCTGAAAGCCCAGGTCGTCCCGTACACGAGAATTGACATGCCCCGCTACCCTCGAAGCGGCAAGATCTACTACAATACTACACTACTACAGGCCATTTTAGTCCTTCCGTATAATGTCACACCAGTCGAAACGGCCAACCACAATATATTTTACGGCTGAAAGCCCAGGTCGTCCCGTACACGAGAAGTGACATGCCCCGCTACCCTCGTAGCGGCAAGATCTACTACAATACTACACTACTACAGGGCATTTTAGTCCTTCCGTATAATGTCACACCAGTCGAAACGGCCAACCACAATATCTTTTACGGCTGAAAGGCCAGGTCGTCCCGTACACGAGAAGTGACATGCCCCGCTACCCTCGTAGCGACAAGACCTACTACAATACTACAATACTACAGGGCATTTTAATCCTTCCGTATAATGTCACACCAGTCGAAACGGCCAACCACAATATCTTCTACGGCTGAAAGCCCAGGTCGTCCCGTACACGAGAAGGGACATGCTCCGCTACCCTCGTAGCGGCAAGATCTACTACAATACTACACTACTACAGGGCATTTTAGTCCTTCCGTATAATGTCACACCAGTCGAAGCGGCCAACCACAATATCTTTTACGGCTGAAAGTCCAGGTCGTCCCATACACGAGAAGTGACATGCCCCGCTACCCTCGTAGCGGCAAGACCTACTACAATACTACCATACTACAGGGCATTTTAGTCCTTCCGTATAATGTCACACCAGTCGAAACGGCCAACCACAATATCTTCTACGGCTGAAAGCCCAGGTCGTCCCGTACACGAGAAGTGGCATGCCCCTATACCCTTGTAGCGACAAGACCTACGACAATACTACACTACTACAGGGCATTTCAGACCATTCGTATAATGTATTACATCAGTAGAAACGGTCAACCTCAATATCT
>NC_049991.1:2410558-2413864 GCF_000003815.2 Branchiostoma floridae | reverse complement strand
GGCATTTTAGTCCTTCCGTATAATGTCACACCAGTCGAAACGGCCAACCACAATATCTTCTACGGCTGAAAGCCCAGGTCGTCCCGTACACGAGAAGTGACATGCCCCGCTACCCTCGTAGCGACAAGACCTACTTCAATACTACAATACTACAGGGCATTTTAGTCCTTCCGTATAATGTCACACTAGTCGAAACGGCCAACCACAATATCTTCTACGGCTGAAAGCCCAGGTCGTCCCGTACACGAGAAGGGACATGCTCCGCTACCCTCGTAGCGGCAAGATCTACTACGATACTACACTACTACAGGGCATTTTAGTCCTTCCGTATAATGTCACACCAGTCGAAACGGCCAACCACAATATCTTTTACGGCTGAAAGCCCAGGTCGTCCCATACACGAGAAGTGACATGCCCCGCTACCCTCGTAGCGACAAGACCTACTACAATACTACAATACTACAGGGCATTTTAATCCTTCCGTATAATGTCACACCAGTCGAAACGGCCAACCACAATATCTTCTACGGCTGAAAGCCCAGGTCGTCCCGTACACGAGAAGGGACATGCTCCGCTACCCTCGTAGCGGCAAGATCTACTACAATACTACACTACTACAGGGCATTTTAGTCCTTCCGTATAATGTCACACCAGTCGAAACGGCCAACCACAATATCTTTTACGGCTGAAAGTCCAGGTCGTCCCATACACGAGAAGTGACATGCCCCGCTACCCTCGTAGCGGCAAGACCTACTACAATACTACCATACTACAGGGCATTTTAGTCCTTCCGTATAATGTCACACCAGTCGAAACGGCCAACCACAATATCTTCTACGGCTGAAAGCCCAGGTCGTCCCGTACACGAGAAGTGGCATGCCCCTATACCCTTGTAGCGACAAGACCTACGACAATACTACACTACTACAGGGCATTTCAGACCATTCGTATAATGTATTACATCAGTAGAAACGGTCAACCTCAATATCTTTGACGGCGTGAAAGGCCAGGTCGCCCCGTACGTGAGCAGCGGTGTATCCTTGATACTCTTGTAGCGGTAAGACTTACTACAATACTACACTACTACAGGGCATTTCAGACCACTCGTATACTGTAATACATCAGTAGGAACGGTCAACCTCAATATCTTTTACGGCATGAAAGGCCAGGTCGTCCCGTACATCAGCAGTGGCGTGCCCCGCTACCGCTGTAGCGGCAAGACCTACTACAATACCATACTACTACAGGGCATTTTAGTCCTTCCGTATAATGTCACACCAGTCGAAACGGCCAACCACAAAATCTTTTACGGCTGAAAGCCCAGGTCGTCCCGTACACGAGAAGTGACATGCCCCGCTACCCTCGTAGCGACAAGACCTACTACAATACTACAATACTACAAGGCATTTTAGTCCTTCCGTATAATGTCACACAAGTCGAAACGGCCAACCACAATATCTTCTACGGCTGAAAGCCCAAGTCGTCCCGTACACGAGAATTGACATGCCCCGCTACTCTCGAAGCGGCAAGATCTACTACAATACTACACTACTACAGGCCATTTTAGTCCTTCCGTATAATGTCACACCAGTCGAAACGGCCAACCACAATATATTTTACGGCTGAAAGCCCAGGTCGTCCCGTACACGAGAAGTGACAT
Source organism: Branchiostoma floridae (assembly GCF_000003815.2). NCBI lineage: Eukaryota > Metazoa > Chordata > Leptocardii > Amphioxiformes > Branchiostomatidae > Branchiostoma > Branchiostoma floridae. Next base: position 2,412,204 of record NC_049991.1, on the reverse strand, counting down.
GCCCCGCTACCCTCGTAGCGGCAAGATCTACTACAATACTACACTACTACAGGGCATTTTAGACCATACGTATAATGTCACACCAGTCGAAACGGCCAACCACAATATCTTTTACGGCTGAAAGCCAAGGTCGTCCCGTACACGAGAAGTGACATGCCCCGCTACCCTCGTAGCGGCAAGACCTACTACAATACTACAGGGCATTTTAGTCCTTCCGTATAATGTCACACCAGTCGAAACGATCAACCACAATATCTTCTACGGCTGAACGCCCAGGTCGTCCCGTACACGAGAAGTGACATGCCCCGCTACCCTCGAAGCGGAAAGATCTACTACAATACTACAATACTACAGGGCATTTTAGCTTTCCGCATAATGTCACACCAGTCGAAACGGCCAACCACAATATCTTCTACGGCTGAAAGCCCAGGTCGTCCCGTACACGAGAAGTGACATGCCCCGCTACCCTCGTAGCGGCAAGACCTACTACAATACTACAATACTACAGGGCATTTTAGTCCTTCCGTACAATGTCACACCAGTCGAAACGGCCAACCACAATATCTTCTACGGCTGAAAGCCCAGCTCGTCCCGTACACGAGAAGTGACATGCCCAGCTACCCTCGTAGCGGCAAGATCTACTACAATACTACACTACTACAGGGCATTTTAGTCCTTCCGTATAATGTCACACCAGTCGAGACGATCAACCACAATATCTTCTACGGCTGAAAGCCCAGGTCGTCCCGTACACGAGAAGTGGCATGCCCCTATACCATTGTAGCGGCAAGACCTACTACAATACTACACTACTACAGGGCATTTTAGTCCTTCCGTATAATGTCACACCAGCCGAAACGGCCAACCACAATATCTTCCACGGCTGAAAGGCCAGGTAGTCCCGTACACCAGCAGTGGCGTGCCCCGTTACCCTCGTAGCGGCAAGACCTACTACAATACTACACTACTACAGGGCATTTTAGACCATACGTATAATGTCACACCAGTCGAAACGATCAACCACAATATCTTCTACGGCTGAAAGCCCAGGTCGTCCCGTACACGAGAAGTGGCATGCCCCTATACCCTTGTAGCGGCAAGACCTACTACAATACTACACTACTGCAGGGCATTTTAGTCCTTCCGTATAATGTCACACCAGTCGAAACGACCAACCACAATATCTTCTACGGCTGAAAGGCCAGGTCGTCCCGTACACCAGCAGTGGCGTGCCCCGTTACCCTCGTAGCGGCAAGACCTACTACAATACTACACTACTACAGGGCATTTTAGACCATACGTATAATGTCACACCAGTCGAAACGATCAACCACAATATCTTCTACGGCTGAAAGCCCAGGTCGTCCCGTACACGAGAAGTGGCATGCCCCTATACCCTTGTAGCGGCAAGACTTACTACAATACTACACTACTGCAGGGCATTTTAGTCCTTCCGTATAATGTCACACCAGTCGAAACGACCAACCACAATATCTTCTACGGCTGAAAGGCCAGGTCGTCCCGTACACCAGCAGTGGCGTGCTCCGTTACCCTCGTAGCGGCAAGACCTACTACAATACTACACTACTACAGGGCATTTTAGACCATACGTATAATGTAATACATCAATAGAAACGGTCAATCTC
>NC_049991.1:2383757-2410458 GCF_000003815.2 Branchiostoma floridae | reverse complement strand
CAATTTCGTGACGTTATCGACGCGCATTTCGTGATGATGCAGCGTACACATGGACGGCGCGATCGGGCACGGGCCCCGACAGGCCCCCGTATCCCTGGCTGCGCTTCCCAACAATTTCGTGACGTTATCGACACGTACATCGTGATGATGCAGCGTACACATGGACGGCGCGATCGGGCACGGGCCCCGACAGGCCCCCGTATCCCTGGCTGCGCTTCCCAACAATTTCGTGACGTTATCGACACGTACATCGTGATGATGCAGCGTACACATGGATGGCGCGATCGGGCACGGGCCCCGACAGGCCCCCGTATCCATGGCTGCGCTTCCCAACAATTTCGTGACGTTATCGACACGTACATCGTGATGATGTAGCGTACACATGGACGGCGCTATCGGGCACGGGCCCCGACAGGCCCCCGTATCCCTGGCTGCGCTTGCCGACAATATCATGACGTTATCGACGCGTACATCGTGATGATGTAGCGTACACATGGACGGCGCGATCGGGCATCGACCCCGACAGACCCCCGCAAGCCTGGCTGCGCTTGCCGGCGATTTCGTGATGTCTTACATGAAACATCTGCCACAAAATTATCCTATTAATCTTGATGATCTGCACAAGATAAGCCAGGTTTTGTCCCAGAGGATATCAAAGATTGAATAGGTACAATGGTGGGAGGAGAGTGTGTAGAATTGCTAGAGCAATTTTCCAAGAAGGGATAGGAAAAAAAAGAGCATCGACTTGAAAAACAGCTCAAGTTCCACCTTTTTCTAATCTAAAGAGAATCCGTTGCATCATTTTTTGTCTGTATGGCATACCCGGTAAATTACCGAATGATGTAACACACACGGGGGGGGGGGGGGTGGTGGGCTCTAAAAATGTCAGAGCAATTTACCGAGAAAGGATAAGAAAAAAGAGCAACGTCCGATAGCTCAAGTCCCACCTTTTTCTAATCTAAATACAATCCGTTGCATCATTTTTTGTTTGTATAGCATACCCTGTAAATTACCGAATAATGTAACACACATAGGAGGGTGTGTAGAAATGTCAGAGCAATTTTCCAAGAAAGGATTGAAAAAAAGAACAACGTCTGGGAAAATAGCTTTAAGTCCCACATTTTTCTAATCTAAAGATAATCCGTTGCATCATTTTTTCTGGTCTGTATGGCATACCCGGTAAATTACCGAATGATGTAACACACACAAGAGGGTGTGTGGAAATGTCAGAGCAATTTTCCGAGAAAGGATAAGAAAAAAAGAGCAACGCGTACGTCTGGGAAAATAGCTCAAGTCCCGCATTTTTTCTAATCTAAAGGGAATCCGTTGCATCATTTTTTGTATGTATAGCATACCCGGTAAATTGCCACATGGAGTAACACACCAGGTTTGTACTGAACAGTACAAGCTGCATGATTTGATTTATTCACCCACACCGGGAAGGACCCCTACTCTTTTCGATCAGTGTGATGGGTTATTTTAGGTTCTTGAGGCGTGGCCCTTCTCAAACACGGGACCTCCATGTTGATTGCGATATGTATACGAATGATAGAAATACTCTATTTAGTTATATAGAAAGTAGATTCCCTCATTTTAGACACTTCAGTAGCACTGACAAGTTTATATTTCTCATGCGTTTTGACAAACCGACAATAGCGAAACCCATACAGTCCTACATTTTCACTATTACCAAGAAGCGAGAAGAAGCCGAACTTTTGTGTTAGACTAGATTTGTGACACTTTTATGTATGTATATATCCTGACTTGTTGTGACCTGTACTTAGCCCGGTTGGGCAAAATTGTACAATAAAGGTCTTCATTCATTCATATAACGTTCTATCCCTAGGACGTGCCTATTATAAGAAGCACTCATTTACACCTTGGCGAAGTGAGGAAAATCGTGTAGATCAACTTGCTGAACTGTCCGCAAAATTATCCTATTAATCTTGATAATCTGCACAAGATAAGCCAGGTTTTGTCCAAGAGTATATTAAAGATTGAATGGGTACAATGGTGGGAGGAGGGTCTGTAGACTGTGAGAGCAATTTTCCAAGAAAGGATAGGAAAAAAGAGCATCGACTTGGAAAACAGCTTAAGTCGACCTTCCACACATCTGAAAAGAATCCATTGCATCATTTTTTGTTTGTATTGCATAACCCGGTATTTTGTCGCATGACGTAATACATCAGTTTTTTTTTTAATTTTTTTTTTATGGTTCTCCTGTCGGTTGGACAGATGAGCAGGCAGACAGGCATGTACCTGTTTTGCCTGACCTGCACATGACTTTTTATGGTGAAGGAGGGGTGTGCAATTCCTTCTCCACCCTCTCGTCTACTGGAGCAATAAGTCTCACAGGGACAGAACTGTATGACACGTGTGAGACGGCTTCAGCAGATGCAGCTTTGTTTTTCGGAGTATCCGTCTCCTAGGAGGACTTCCGACCAAGGATGTAAGGGGTTCCTCCTACCCCGTGTGCCATGGCGGGCGCGTCATGCCCGAACATGCCCCTAAGGCCTGTCTCGGCCACAAAGCCCCGACAAGACCACTAGCCGCAGCTAGATACTCATTTGCACCTGAGTTAAGTGAGGAAAGTCGTGTAAAGTGCCTTTCCCAAGGGCACAAGATCGGTGACACTGCAGTCGGATTCGAACCCGCAACCTCTCGGTCTCGAGCCGAATATGCTGCCACTGTGCCACGCGGCCTCATCAGGTTTGTACTGAACAGTACAAGCTGCATATCCGGACAGGTTGAATTGATTCACTAACACCGGGAAGGCCCCCAACCCTTTTTGATAAGTGTGGTGGGTTCTTTTAGGTTCTTAAGGTGTGGCTATCCTCAAACACTGTTCCTCCATTTAACGTTTTATCCGTAGGACGTCCCTTTTATAAGAAGCACTCATTCACACATGAGTGAAGTGACGAAAGTCGTGTGTATTTAGAGGCCTTTCCCAAGGGTACAAGGTCGACGGAATATCAACGGATTTGAACCAAAGACTATGGGTTACGGAGAATCATGGCCCGCCTTAACAGAAGAAAAGAATTCCTCAGAACAAGTCATCTTGTGAGTGGAGGGTAGGAATTTCTTCTTTATCCTAGGATTATCCGCCCTTGATTGTAGACGTGCTAGGAATGATGAGATAGCAACACCTGGCGTTAGGTTTACAGCAACAAGAACCGTATTGTTCTACACTACACGAAGCCCATTCTTTAATCACGCGTAAAACATTCGTTAAGCGTGCGTAAAGCATTACCTTCATGCATATTTTCGTATTCTTAAAGGCATGCTGAAATATTGGATTTTTTATTTGCAGTGTGGTTCAATGTCAAATCATCAATCACATGCAAGTAACAGAGACAAGACATCAACATTACGTCGTAGAAACCAGACTTTGGTTTAAAACCCTGTTGTAAGATTAGACCACATGAAAGCAGGATAAAAAAACAATGGCTATGGGGAAGCGTTAACAATGATTTTTATATCTATTTAGGGATTACACTTTCAAATTACACGTTGGTCGGTACTGCACATAGATAAAAAGGAAAACAAACATTTTGTAAGTCGGTAAAATTTGTCAAAACTTATGATTTTTTAAAGGTAATCAATATTCATGCCAAGATCATGTTGTCCTAACCATGTACCACTAAGCGCCCACTGAACAATGCCGCTACGAGTTGGTAACTGGCTTAAGCTCCTGTCCGACTGGGAAAGCCATTCTTTTTAGCCAACATAAAAAGCTCAAAATACTTGGGCGGGAGAGTTGTTATTAAGACTTTAAACGGTACTTTGCACCATTTCCGGAGTTTTAGATAATTTTCTAAACATCAAAAAAGACTTTCTATGAGAGAAACCTTTTTAAGTTTCAAATTTGGAAGAACGTAAAGTTTCAGAACGTGAGTTTCAAGCCGTCAGTTGAACAGGAATTTCAGTATTTTGTGATCTCACAACAGGTGTTGACTGTTGTTGCATTTACAAAGGGAAGCTCATTGTTCTGTGATTAAAACTGTAAAGGAAGTGGTTAAAGAAAATGTCGGTCTTTGATCTTAATCATTCGGCCGCATTTTCGATAATGAAGTGAATCAAAAAGAAGAAAAAATAGAATAAATGAGTGCAAAATAATGAAAAATTGCATCCTCTTTTGGCTAGGGGCAAATTCATGGTGGGCCGCCGTGGGATTTTGTTTGTCGTTGAGTTTTGAATCAGGCTATGATAGAACCAAGCACCGACATGAAACTTTTCTGTAACAAGACAACTGCCTTGTGTACGACACTTGCACAACTGTCACAATAATGCTATCGGTTTCCGATCGCACGACAATCGTGCGACATGTGACCAGGTCTTTAACAAAATTCGCCCGGGCGCTTGTAGACCATATACTGTTTGCAAAATGTCACTATTCACAAGTACGAAATAGCCGTATAGCCTACAATTTCCTCAATTATTGCAGACAAGAGAGTCAACAACAACGTATTACCCAGTTACCTGCACAAATACGCGCTGTACGCAACGAAATAGCAAATAATCACGGTACATTTAAATCCACACACAAAGTCCTCAAATGTACCCTACCTATAGTCACAGCACCACCACACTATGCGCCAGCACGCCGACAAATGTACAGTGCAAAAGTTTCCAAAAGCCACGAGTACAACACAGTGCCAAACCGTTTACCAAGTACACATCAACTACAACTACAACTGATCATAATTTACTGCATGGACTATAGGGATCTGCATCCTGCCTTATTCTAATGAGTAGGCGGAGTTAAGTGTTCGTCCACGCTTGAAGGACGCTTGAATGACAACGTGCAAGGTCTCACTGCAAGGACTGCGTCGTGCAACAACAAGGAAGAAGATCATAATTCTTGATAAAAGATCTTATACCCTGGGGGCCAGACAGGATCGGGTAGCTAGCGAGTTTTGTTCGGGGGTTCAACGCAGTCAGTCCGCCGATCTCACATGTAGCGCTGCGGGGAGTTTAAGTTAACGCTAACCCTTTACCTCATTCGGGCTTAAACTCCCCCGAGCGCTAATAGGAAAGCTGGCGGGCTGACTCTGTTGGGCCACCGAATAAACTGTCCTAGCTGCCCGATCCCGGCTGGCCCCTAAGCTATAATAAGATAATGATCTCATGGCTAAGTGAGCAGCCTAGAGGTCGACAGTTCATTTCCTTTTGCGTCATGAATTCGTTGAATCATAACAAGGTTGGGTAAATTGCCCAGTGTGGCCAAGTGGCTAGGCCATTGGACAAGAGAGGTCAGAGTTCTATATTCCTGACGGTATCTCACTGAACTTGGAGCACCGGTGTGGCACTGTGGGATTTGAAAGAAGCTCAAGGAATTTCAGAGATAAAGAAGGAATTTTCGTACGTTTGGTGTATTTTGTTGTCTTCTAAGCCATACCTTTACGTATTACGCAATATCGTATCTAGATTATAAAAAAATAGCACAACAGTGCCGCAGTGAACGAACCCCGCAGTGCCACACCGGTGCCCTTAATGTAATACTTTACCCAATGCAAGACACAATAGATAAAAACCCACTAAAGGGAAAAAAGGTCTACTTTTCCACTTTAAAACACGTTCAACATTCACGATTTTTTAATTCTCAAAATAACTGTTATCTTTCTTGCAAGTTAATGCACAGAGGGAATTGCACACTGATGAATACAATATGTATATTAGAATTTAGAGTGCGGGAAATTGATAAAAAAATTAATTCCATGAAGATGAAACACTATTTTGTCCTTTTCAATTGTCACTTTAATTTTGAATATTTACGTTACGTTTATTACCTCCATGAAATTTCATGGAGGTTATATTTTACCCTGTGTTTGTCTGTGTGTCTGTGTGTCTGTGTGTAAACAAAATAACTCAAGAACGGCTTGGTGAATTGGTTTCATACTTGGTGTGTTGGTAGGGTGTGATGAAAGCTGGAAATGATTAGATTTTGGTCCCCCTAGCGGCTTCCCTTGGTACTGCAGCGCAACTTCCGGGTTTGCTATCTCGTGTTCTGAGCAAGCTATGGTCACGATTTTTAAGTTTTAGATAGCTCTTGTGCTCGGAAATAAGTGACATAAGTTTGGGCCCCCTAGCGTGTAGTTTTGGGAAAGCAGGGGCATTTTTGTCAAAAACTTCTGAAGACGATAACTCAAGAAGGGAACAACGGATTTTCATCATTTTTGGTATGTAGGTACCTTAGACAATGTTTTACAAGAAAGGATACTAATTATGCAAAACAGGAGTACATTTCCATAATAAATGAGAATATTCTATCATTGCATTTTTTTCAATGTATCTCTTGTTCCAGACATGCTATGGTCTTGATATTTTGGTGGTAGATAGCTTTTGGTGTCATGAAAAAGTGGGGCAAGTTTCAGCCCCCTAACATTTAATTGTGGAACTGCATGGGTGTTTTTGTCAAGACACTCCAAAGAGGATAACTGCAGAAAGAAACGATGGATTGCCTGCATTTTAGGCATGCGGGTAGCTTAGGCAAAGATGTTCATAATGATATACATGTTATGCAAATGAGGACTTAATTTGCATAATTAATGAGGAAATTGTATAGTTCCATTGTTTTCAATAACTGGACCTCAATACATGTAACACATGTTAATTACGATAGGTGGAATATAAGCAGATACCAAATATGGTAATGAGGAACTTATTTGCATAATTTATGTAAAAATTGCAAAACCGCTTTATGATTAATAATGGGAATTTTATAACTGTGACATGTGTACGTTAGTCAATGATGAACATAATCATGCATAAATTATGTTAATGTGTTAGTCAATTGCATGAAAGTTACGAAAGCTCTAAATTTTCATGGAGGTATGAGGTCGCCGAACTCTAGTTATTTATGTTATATCGATCGTTAGACGGATCTGAATGTTCTGTAAATATACTCCGTGACAGAAATAAATGAGTTATAAACAGATAATCACACATACATACAACTACTACTACTACTAATAATAATATTGTTTCTGCGTTTGAAAACCTGTAAGCCACTTTTTGTTTTATTTTGCTAATTGATAAAAAGAGCACGTAGTGACACCGACATCCGTAAACCACATAATGTCATCTCTGCTGTCATAGCAGTTGGACAATGTTTAATTAACAATGAAACAGCGATTCTACACGGGACGACTGAGAACTGAATATCAGCGGCCTTGTCCGTCTATTCTGCCAAGTATTAACAAGTACTTTTATTTATTAATTCCTTCTTTGTGTATTTCCACATAAACGTATCATTGATATACAGATAACATGTTAGCTGTGAAAACTTCTAACAAATCATACTCTTTTGTACACTTTTTTGTAAATTTTGTGTGATACTATGTTATAAAAATCGTATACTGTATAGTCTGCTTTAGTTATTTTTACTGTGTGTCAAATTTATACAATTCCACGAAAGCAAATCACTCTTTATTCTTCCATAATCCACCTCTTCCGCGCTGTAAGCTTCTTACCTAGAACTACATTGTCATGGAACATTCCTTTTGGTTATTACTTCCCTGATAACGTCATTTGTCGGTTGGCCCACGAAGCGAAGCCGCTAAAATAATGAGTTAACAGCGTCGATGAAGGTTAGACATCCAGGTAAACATAATGCAAAAGTTATTTAACTACGAGAGTAACTGTTTTTATTGAGTCCATTAACAACTTAAACAACAATGCTTATGCCGACATGAAAACGCGATGAAAATTGTAAGAAACTTGAGGGTTGAAGAAACTGTGTAGGTGTGAAAAACGATAAAGAAGTTTGTAGCCATACAGGCACAGTATGTTGTACCAGTCTAGAAAGGAACAAGAATTAGCCACAAATGCATGTTTTGACTCTTTCACCATGAATAAAGATGTTGCGTGTTTTCTCCTTAAATGACTGTTGAAAGGAATTATAAAAACAGTAGGGCCCTTTTTATATCACAGTTAGCAAGAAAAAGTACAATTCAAATATCATTGTTTGTGTGCGTTTTTGACGACGCCTCAGGGGAGTCGTCAAGTGGTATATATTGCATTCAGTCTGCAAAAATTCTAGGAATTGCACAGGAATTTTTCCACAGGAATGCAGTATGCTGGGTATGCAAGCCCCCCCCCCCCCCCCATCTGTTCCAGATGTGTCTCTGGTATGCAATTGTGGAATGTAGGTCACACTGGCCCCCTGGAGGAATTTGTCCTTTGAAACTAGACCGGGAAACTCTGCACAATGGATCACGTTGTCTTGGTTGTTATGTTATGTTATGAAGGATACATTTTCTTTTCTAGAGCTTGTTCAAGCCATGCACCACAGGCAGATAGGAAATACTTCATATAGAGGTCATAATCTTGAACGATGGCATCCAAATGGTTATCATATTCAGAGCCAAATATAATTGTTCAAGGCCTATCATACTATCCATGGACTGGAATATTACGAAGTAGGACAGTCATGTGGGTTAGCTGCAAGAAAGTCATTCAAGGACGGAAGTGCTGGAAACAGTTGGTTCTTCCTTATCTTTTAATCTCCAGTACACACTGTAGTGCTCAGCTGTAGGTTTGGGTTACTGGCAGAACATTGTGCTGTACCAGGGATAGTACATTTCTGCTGGCTGTAGGTTTTTTACAGGTGGGCTCGTATATTGTGCCAGGGATAGTGCGACAGGGAAGTTCCAGCCTATTTCTGATTTGAGCTGTATTGTTGTACCCTCAATCGTCGTCATGGCAATAACATTTTTATTGCCAGTACTAGTCTTGTTCTAAATGACACTTACTCTAAACAGACTGTAAAAGCCGCACTTTTCAAGGTCAACAAGAATAACAACTTTAACCACAAGAAAATCAAACAATACGTTCTCATAAGAGTGATTCTGGAAAGAGTAACAGCAATACCTATTTCGATATTTCGAGTGTACTGCGAACTGTATCTTCACCATTCTTTTTTCGACCGATTCGAAGTTGCAAGTGGGTTGTGGTTACAATATTCAACCTAAAACAATACCGAACGTAAACAGACCCTCCAAAACACACCCACTTACTTTGTGTGGCATTTCTTTGGTCAATAGTGCCTTTTTATTTACTTCATTTAATCACAAAACAAGACACATTGAAAGTTACTCAAAAGTTTCGGGGCACACAAGCTATTCACCTTTTTTTCTTGAGAAGTTTAGTTTATACCTAACGTTATCTTAGAAGCAATCACAAGGAAGCATACTCAATAAAATTTAACCTCAAGGCTAAACAAAGCTTTCGGCATAGAACTTTCTCCTGAGATGTAGAATTTGCAAGAAGATTTGCTTCCATGGAAGTGCCAATATCCCGGTGTCGTCCTTGCTAAGAAAGTTTGGAGTGGTGGCACAAACCAGCAAGAAAATTTGCCGTGGAAATAGCCAGAGAGCAGCACAAGATTTGTTACATTTACGCCTTTGAGAAAGGGGTTGCAAAAGTCGTGAACAGTTCATACCCAACGAGAAAGCTTTTTCTTCCTTGTGTTCCAAACCGTGGTACTAAAAGCCATCTAATAGTGGAAATATTCAGGTTTTGATCACCTAGTTAGTTGACGCGGTCGAGTTGACACCGCACGCGGTCATGGCCGCTGTCAGGGCCGATAACCATGTATTTTACTTCCGCCTACAAAACTGTCTTTTCCACCCTAATGCCCCAACGTAGCCACTGGCAAGGATACAAAAGTACCAAACACATTACCTGTATGGTGACGGCCCTCTCACACTAAGACAGCCGGTAGGTTTACTGAAATCAGACGACTTTTAGTGCCCTTTCTTGTCACTGAGCAGAAGAGGCAGGAGTTGGCAGCTAATTCGTATCGTGTGCCTGTTTTGTCGTTTGGAAGGGACAAACCACAATGTAACTCACATTGGTGGTTTTTATATTATCTTGATACCTATTTCCTAGTTTTGCTGATTGAATTGCGAGGTGTATGTTGAAAATCTGAGGGAAAATTCCTTGTTTTATCTCATTTTTTTCTGTTGAAAGAGTTAGAATGTTGGGTGGTGACATCCATGGAGCGGTATGAATGAACAATCCCTGATTGAGCACGTAGTATGAATAGAGAGATACGCAAGGTTGAAAACATGCCATGAAGGTGTATCCGTCGGCATGCCGTCCGACCACTTGGCGGATGCACACGCCTTCACTGCCGCCGACTTGCCCCTAAACCTTGCCCTAAATCATGCAGCACTTGACATGAGGACCTTTCATCATAAACAAGATATGCTTCCGCCATTTAACGTTACATCCAACCATAAGAAAGTTATGAAAATTGTACCGACAAGAAGGCCGCATCGTATTTTTGAAACCCCACTTTGATTGACATTGGTGAGATTTCAACAACTGTTTTGTTTAACGTTATTGAACCAAAACGAACAATGCACTCACGATGGGGCGATGCATCAAATAATCATAGTGTCACTTGTCGGCTTTGTTTACAACTTATTAATCGTACTAGATTTGTTGATGACGTATTCTAACCTTATATAGAGATGCACAATTTAGATAAAGCATTCTTTTGTCAAAGTGCACATGTTGTTAGACAGTTCATTGACCCACGCCAATAACACTTAGACTCTTGTTATAGTCATTTTATGAAATACGTCTTATGTCGTTATGCACATTTTCCAAACATTATTTAAACAATTACGAACTAGTACTAAGTTCGAACAAGATGGAACATTTTTGACAAATATTCCCCTCAAAATTAACAAAAAGCCATTTCCACACTTTTCTCGTCTCCGTTTCCAGTCAATATTCCAAGTACTGTAGTAGTGTCTTCACGAAGGTAGAATAAGGATTTTTCAGTTAGATTATGTGCACTTGAATAGAGAGATATCGATACGCAACAAGGTTGAAAACATGCCATGAAGGTGTATCCGTCGGCATGCCGTCCGACCACTTAAAGGATGCACACGCCTTCACTGCCGCCGACTTGTCCCTAAACCTTGCCCTAAATCATGCGGCACTTGACACGAGGACCTTTCATAAACAAGCTATACTTCCGTCATTTAACGTTACATCCTAACCATAAGAAAGTTATGAAAATTGTACTGACAAGAAGGCGGGATCGTATTTTTGATTTTTGAAATCTTACTTTGGTTGACAGTTTGTGAGACTTGAACAACACTTTTGTTTAACGTTATTGAACCCAAACGAACTCACTACGTATATATTAGTTGGGGGGGGGGGGGGTGCGGTGGGGGAGGGCGACTACATCATATAATCATTATGGTGTCACTTGTCGTCTTTGTTTACAACTTCTTCGTCGTACTAGATTTGCTGATAATGTATACCAACCACATGTCATCATTGTAGAGATGCACAATTTAGATAAAGCATTCCTTTGTCCAAGTAAACATGTTATTAGACAGTTCATTGACCCACGCCAATAACACTTAGACTCTTGTTATAGTCATTTTATGAAATACGTCTTATGTCGTTATGCACATTTTCCCAACATTATTTAAACAAGTACGAACAAGATGGAATGGGTCCAGTTGGCAAAATATTGGCTGGGTTTTTTTGCCCGTCGTTTTGAACCATCATCGTGGTCTAACAGTTCCCCCCACTCTCCTGAGGCTCCACCTCACTATTCTTTGATGCGGAAGCTCACCTTGGAATTTGTTAATGCTTCTGCTTCGAAGACTTGGGACAAGATATGCACCGTGCAGTCTTTGTACAAAGCTGCCATTTTAGCTCGTTCTCATACCCCTTCCGCTTGTTTTTTAGAGCGGGGTGTTGATTGGTCACTTGTTTTTTCAACGGTGCATAACACTCTCCTTGAGAATAACCTAAAGGAGCTTTTCTGGAAGGTCGCACATGGGGCTCTCAAAACCAACTACTTGACTTGTTCGATTTGGCACAGAACTCCTTCCCCTCTTTGTCCGAGGAGAAACTGTAGAGCTACGGAGACCGTTACCCATGCCATCTGGTCTTGTGGCGAGGTGCTCCTGACCTGGACTTGGGTCGAAGGGTTCATTAGGCGATGGGTGGTCTCTAGTTTTCGTGTTTCTCGCGCGGTCGCTCTCTATGGTGTTATGTCGTCTACCCTGAAGAAGTGTAAGAGAGATGTCTGCACCTACATTTTGGCCGTCGCTCGGTCTAAGATTTGGTGGTCCAGGTGTCAGGCTCTCTTTGACAATAATTTCGTATCTCACATTGAGCTGGTGTCTCTAATCAAGGAGGCTCTTAGGTTTAAACTCAAGATGGAGTTTGTTCGACTTGGTTCTGAAAGTTTCTTGGCTGAGTGGTGCCAATCTGTTAGATGGGCAAGTGTGCGGACGGGAGTTTTGGTTCTACGTTTTTAGAGTCCTTGTCGTAGTAGTCTTTGTTTGGTGCTACAGTCTGTCTTTGCTATTGGTGGATTGTCTGTTAGATGTTCAGTGTGTGTGGTCAGTCCTTCACTATGGTGTTCTCCTTCTACTCTCTAGTCCTCTTTATAATTTCCAGTTTGCTTTGATGTGTCGTTTCTTGGCAGAAGGGTGGGCGGGTGCAAGTCTGCCTCGGGTGGAATGGCACATCCTTTTTCTTTGTTTCCATTCATGAGTTGTTTCTTCTTATATTATGATGGTTTTCAGTTTGGTCTCTGTCTGTATTACTAAAACTGTTTGTATACCCAAAATAACAAGATGGAACATTTCTGACAAATATTCCCCTCAAAATATACAAAAACCCATTTCCACACTTTTCTCGTCTCCGTTTCCAGTCAATATTGCAAGTACTGTAGAAGTGTCTTCACGAAGGTAGAATAAGAATTTTTCAATTAGTGTGCAGTGCCCCATTGTCCTCAAAATGCAAAACACGTAACCAGAGCAGCATTTTGGCGACACCTGTTCTGTCCGTGATATGTACAGTATGTTTCCTAATCAAACCCAAATCTCACTTGCACGACTTCCAAATCTCACTTGCACGACTGTGCAACAAACTAATAAAGGAAGTGAAATTTTCAAAGAAAAAAATTTCTAAACCGTGCCGAAACCCTCCTGGATTTTTTTCTACCTGGCTGGCGTTATATTTATAGCGTTACAGTCGGAACAATTCTATAGCTAACTCTTTCTGTGGCACATTCAGCCAAAGGTAAAGACAGAGACCCTGACCTACGATAACTTGCAAGAACTGATGGTATCGGCTTTCTACAAGGTCACGAGGCCAATGCTTATCAGCTAGCACGTTTCTGCTGTAACGTTACACATATATGTATATATATAGAAATATGTTTACAAAACGCCCCAGCATTCTTTTCTAAAATTATGCTTTACGTCGATTAAGGTTTTGACATCCAGGTAACTTAGTTCGTTCGTCCCATAGCCTTTTAATCAGCCGTAGGCTGATTAATCAGCCGTAGGGGCAGCACAACATGTTATGCTGACTCAACAGGATTTTAGTCCCCTGGCGGCGCCTATCTCCTCTCCGGGTAACTTAGTAAGATACGCCAAATAGCAGTTCCTCAAGCAACAGTGTATGATTTTGGAAACGGTCAGCATTGGCGGATCCAGAAATTTGCCAAGGGGGCGGGAGGTGGGAGAGCACTAGAGGGGGGTTCCCCCTCTCGTTGGGGGGTATGGGGGCCTCCCCCAGAAAATTTGTAAGATTTAGAGGCTCTGTGGTGCATTTTAGAGCCATCTCTGAGCAAATTTGAGAAACGAACCAACACTGATTTTTCCTCATATCTGTGGCTGTCTAGTTTATGTTTGATGAATAGGAACATTTTTAGCAACTACCATTGAGGACAAACCTAAAAAAGGCTAGCTCATCCTTTTAATATTCATAAATGATGCCACGCTACAGAAAGAATATCGCAAAATTATTCTGTGACTTGCTCCACGAAGCAGCTCGCCCCCCGCCCCTACATGTAAATAAAACGCATAGAAAGCTCTTGAGGTCTGAGCGGCTTGCCAGAGATTATTTAAGTATCTTACGCATTAGTATATCTATATATATTCGGACTCTTTTTGCTTCAGTTAACGTTATGGCAATTGATGATGGAAATGACAACAAAAACGTCTGTACGATGAGACTGGCCAGAACTGTAGTGGGGAGGGGCGTGCCGCCGCACGACGCCAATTTTCCCACGCGGCGCGTCTCTCTTGCCGATGCATGGCGGAAGATAGAAATAATCAGTTTATTACAAATAATAATTTCCGCTGATTTTCTGGAGATCTTACAAAAATTCCACGCTCCCTCTATATCTAAGTTAAGCGCCGATTTTGGTTTACAGTGGCCCGCCAGTTTCATGGGGAGAAATTGACGGCCACGCGGCCGCGCTCCGTCTCCGGTCCCTTACCGTAAGTTTACGTGACTTGGGAAGAACCACTGGTAATTTCAAACCGCAACTGAAGTTTCTCTAAATAGTTAACAGAAACTGAGAAAGTCTCCTTTAGTACATCTATCTGTCCTCTAAATCCACCAACGTTCCCATTCTTCCCTTTATGCAGCTCTTGATCTTTCTATTTAGTTCTTCACTTCTCCCTTCTTCCATCCATCTGCCCTCTAACGTTCCCATTCTTCCCTTTATGCAGCTCTTGATCTTTCTATTTAGTTCTTCACTTCTCCCTTCTTCCATCCATCTGCCCTCTAACGTTCCCATTCTTCCCTTTATGCAGCTCTTGATCTTTCTACTTGGTTCTTCACTTCTTCCTTATTCCGTCTGTCTGTCCCCTCCATCCCTGTCTTTATTATTCTTTACATTCATCTACTGATAACGCTCACTCATCTTGTCTATTTTTGTACATCCCTCTATCTTTTTCTCCATCCCTTTCTTCACCCCCGTCTTTCTCTCTTGTTCTTATTCATCACACTCCTGAAGTTAATAATGAGAACAATAACCTTACTCAGGACAAACGCACACGAAGTGTAGTGTCATATCTGATCCCGATTTTCTTGCCATTTTCGTTCTTATGTGAAAAAGATATGAAGAAAAAAAGACCACAAACGTATAATTGAAATTTGTGGCTGGCCCCCACTTCAATATTTAAACCACAATAAATCGATATTATGTTCAAAATTCCCTTTTGCTATGTCGGCCCTAGAACCAAGGAGCTGGCATGTGTAGGCCCTAGAGCCAAGGAGCTGGCCTGTGTAGGCCCTGGAGCCAAGGAGCTGGCCTGTGTAGGCCCTGGAGCCAAGGAGCTGGCCTGTGTAGGCCCTGGAGCCAAGGAACTGGCCTGTGTAGGCCCTGGAGCCGAGGAGCCGGCCTGTGTAGGCCCTAGAGCCGAAGAGCTGGCCTGTGTAGGCCCTAGAGCCAAGGAGCTGGTCTGTGTAGGCCCTGGAGCCGAGGAGCTGGCCTGTGCAGGCCCTAGAGCCGAGGAGCTGGTCTGTGTAGGCCCTAGAGCCAAGGAGCTGGTCTGTGTAGGCCCTGGAGCCGAAGAGCTGGCCTGTGTAGGCCCTAGAGCCGAAGAGCTGGCCTGTGTAGGCCCTCACGGTGGTCAAATACGGGCTCAGAATCTCCCATGTCTAGTCGAATTCGAACCTTCTTCCATGATGTTCCATCTGACGTAATTCGAACCGAACCCGTGATCTATTTAGGTCATCTGCGGTCATTGCAGGTAAAACCGTGCTTTCTGGCATTTCCCCCCCAACTAACTTGAATCAGGCGAAAAATATAGTTTTTAACCAATACATTGTATAAACAATTTTCTGGATGCCGGACAGTACATCTATGCTTTCACTTTGTTTGGGCCCTTTAATATGTAAGGAACCTACTGGCGTTTTAGTTGGTGACCTTGAATATCATAAGTGTTGTTTACACCGGTGTGACAGCGTTCTCGCCCCCCCGTGATATCGCCCCCCCGGGGGCAAAATCACTAGTGTTTTCGCCCCCCCCCCCCCGGGGCAGGATCACTAGCGATTTCGCCCCCCCATCTCGCCCCCCTCTGGTGATTTCGCCCCCCCTCCCGGGGCGAAATCGCTAGTGATATCGCCCCCCTCCCGGGGCGAAATCGCTAGTGATATCGCCCCCCCCCCTCCTCCCGAGGCGAAATCGCTAGTGATATCGCCCCCCCTTCCCTTCCATGTGTATTTACCTGTTAGTATTCTAACAGCAGAGGAACAGGTGCGCATAGCTGTTAATGAGAAGTGTGTATTTACCTGTTTGTATTCTAACAGCAGAGGAACAGGTGCGCATAGCTGTTAATGAGAAGTGTGTATTTACCTGTTTGTATTGAACAGGTGCAGGAATAGGTGCGCATACCTTTATGGTGATTAGCATATATTCAACTGTTAGTTTTCTTTCAATTCGAAACAGGTGTGTTTACCTGTATATTGATAATCCTATATTTACCCGTTAGTTTTGAACTCCAGAACAGCCCAGGAACAGGTGTGTTTACCTGTATGTTGATTAGCATGTATTTACCTGTTGATTTTGTTTCAATTCGGATACAGTTGTGTATTGAACACCGGTTAGTATTATCAGCACAGGAACAGGTGTGCTTACCTGTACATGTATGTTGATAAGGATGTATTTAGCTGTTAGTTTTGAACATCACAATTTGTTTCAACTCATAGACAGGTGTGTATACCTCTGTGCTGATTGGCAAATATTTACCAGTTTTGTTACAACTCAGCAACAGGTGTGTTGATATGCATATGTTAATATACGTTGGTGATGTTAATAAAAGTCACCACAAATTCACAACAAAAATGTATCTGTTTTATTTCAATGCAAAGTGGTAGGATCGGCTTCACAGGTACTGTATCTCATCTTAACATACTAAGGTGTCACGTATATATAGATACCAGGTAACACACTATATACGTTACATCCAAGTACCATATTGTTCCAGGTAGCTCGATTAATATGCGGGAAGGATATTCCTAGGGGGGGCGAAAACGCTGGGATGGGGGGGAGGGCGAAAACGCCAGAGGGGGGCGAAAACGCTAGCGATCTCGCCCCCCGAGATCGCTGTCACACCGGTATCAATTACACCCTCCCGCTCTCCGTGTGGCATGACATGCGTGTAAACCAAGAAGAGTCCAACATAACTCATTGACGGCTCAAAATGACCGCAACGGTTTTCCCGAGATTTCTGTTTTTGGGATTTTTAAAAAATGCCTTAGCTTTTGAATTATTGGTAATTAAGTGCGAAAAATGCCATTTTTACCTCCATGAAATGTCATGGAGGTTATATTTTACCCTGCGTTTGTGTGTCTGTCTGTCTGTCTGTCTGTGTGTTTGTGTGTGTGTGTGTAAACAAGATAACTCAAGAACGGCTGGGTGGGTTGCTTTCATACTTGGTGTGTTGGTAGTGTGTGATGAAAGCTGGAAATGATTAGATTTTGGGCCCTCTAGCGGCTCCCCTTGGTACTGCAGCGCAACTTCCGGTTTTGCTATCTCGGTGTTCTGAACATGCTATGGTCACGATTTTTGAGTGTTAGATAGCTCTTGTGCTCAGGAAGAAATGACATAAGTTTTGGCCCCCTAGCGTCTAGTTTTGGGATAGCAGGGGCGTTTTTGTCAAAAACTTCTGAAGAGGATAACTCAAGAAGGGAACAACGGATTTTCATGATTTTTGGTATGTAGGTACCTTAGACAATGTTGTACACGATAAAATACTAATTATGCAAAATAGGAGTACATTTGCATAATTAATGAGAATATTCTATAATAGCAGTTTTTTAAATGTATCTCTTGTTTCAGACATGCTATGGTCTTGACATTTACGTGGTAGATAGCTTTTAGTGCCATGACATATTGGGGCAAGTTTCAGCCCCCTAACATTTAATTGTGGAACTGCAGGGGCATTTTTGGTAAGACACTTCAAAGAGGATAACTGCAGAAAGGACCGACGGATTGGCATCATTTTAGGCATGCAGGTAGCTTGGGCAAAGATGTTCATAATGATATGCATGTTATGCAAATGAGGACTTAATTTGCATAATCAATGAGGAATTTGTATAAGTCAATTGTTATCCATAACTCCAATTCAATAAATGCAACACATGTAATTTATGTCTGTTGGAACATGAACACGGGAAAGATTTAGATCACGACGTAGTTTGCATAATTAATGTGACATGTTACATAACCTTTCTGAATTTTTTTCCAGCATGTGATGTGGCAAGAAATAATGAATCCAAATAATTAAGTATATCATTCACAATGTATGTGATGAGGCAAAATTACTTGACAAAGGTATGATCTCGAGGAAATAATGCGATATGAACAATCAGGAAAATTCTTCTGCTCCGAAAATCTGGTGTACAGTGTATATGTAAGGAAGCTTTATGGAATTCCAGAGGTCACTGAGGTCAATTCTCAACTCGGCAAGCGCCGGCAGCTGGCATATCCCAACGGCAGGACATCAACTTCCTGTTCTAGTACAGGAGGTCACAGGAGGTCGTGTAGCATCTGGGAGATGACCTTTCAGGTCAGATAACATACACTGTTACAACTGCGTACTGCAGGAAAATTCTCTGGCTTTAAATACGAGTTTGATGCCTTTTTTTCTTGGAGTTTGTTGCAATCTTTGAATGTCAAGGGTGGTCCTTTTTCGCGCAGGAGTTTATTTGGACTGAAGATAAGACCAGCTGGTAAGTACAAAGTGTTTAAAACTATCTACTTGTCAACCCTTTGAGTCGAGCCTGAACTGTCACTCCGAATATATGAGTACTCCACTAGATACATATGAAGGTTTCTAAGTGACAAAGTTAGGTTATACTGATGATAATATTGCATAGATATTGCCCTGTGGATAAAGTTTTGATAGGTGATGTCTTATGTCTTGTGGGCCAAGCGTGATATTAGATATTATACAACAATCTGTATGTATTCAACGTTACGCTCAGTGTATTGAGAAAAAGATCCATACCCTTCCATTCATAGAAGTTAAAGCACATATGACGTTTTTGTCAGTAGAGTTTATATTCTAAGGGCTGATCGCTCGTATTCAATGTATTTACCACAGTGATGCCAAATTAATGCCGTCAGATAAGTTATTTAGATTTTTTTGTTTACAATTTTCTACACCAATTTCCCCTGTGAAGAACCGGCATGGAACATTTATTTGTGACTCTAACCTTCGCCAAGAAGGTTACATTTTGGGTAGCGTTTGTATCTATCTATCTAATAGTATGATTGTAGAAGACCAGCATAACTCGAGAACGCCTGGATGGATTGTATTGATATTCGGTATGTTGGTAGGTCTTGATGAGACTTGAAAACGATTAAATTTTTGGGCCCCCTAGCGACCTGTTACGGGTTTGCAGCGGAACTTCCGGATTTGATATGTCGAGTTCTGGACATGCTGCGGCTTTGATATTTTAGTGGTAGACAAGACTTAATAAGACAGCTCTTGATGCCGTGAGTACTGTGGTATAGGTTTGGCCTCCCTAACGGCTTGTTTGGAATTGCAGGGCAGGTTTAGTGTCAGACTTTGAAATGGAATAAACCAAGAAGGGGTTGACGTATTGACATGATTTTTAGTAAGTAGATAGCTTAATTGATGCCTCATATGATCGCATATCAATTATGCAAAACGAAATCTAATTTGCATAGTTAATTAGAAAATTGTCTAAACATGCTCAGTTCAATTATAGGACCATTGCAACATGTGACATTTGTAACTGAGAAATAGAACAATAATGATAGATATATATTATGCAAAATGAAGACCTAATTTGCATAATTAATGAGAAAATGCTATAATTTCATTGTGGTAAATGCTGGGAACTTCTTACTTCTTGAAATTTATGTACAGGTGAACATCATTGAACATGTATTTTGCAAACGAGGTACTAATTTGCATAACTTATCAGAAAATGCGATAAAAAGCCTTCTTTCTTAACATAGATTACGCACGTCTGTTGTTTGGTGGAGGAGATGATCAAGTTACATAATTTATGTAAATGAGAACCAATGAACACATGCTTTTACTGACTTCAATCTAATCTCCGTTTTACTGTGTAGGCTTGAATATAAAGAAGGAGGGGGCATTTGTAGATATCTGTGCAACAATAGTTACCTGAACAAGATTTCTTTGAAGAACTATGGATATCACCACGGAAAGCATCTGCCTTGTCCCACGCAAATCTGATTTATTGCAGTTGTGAGCCGGACTTGTGACCTTTAACACCAACACCCGAAACATTAGACTACAACAGTGCTAAGTCCCAGCAGTCAGCAGAGGTACTGAAATCAGTTACCCCGTATAGAAAGGAAATATACCATAAATATCATGGCTCGAAGCAAACGCAAAAGTGTGGAGCAAAGAAGAAAATTAATTGCGCAGTACAATAGCAGGCAAAGAGAAGGAGAGACACCAAATACTGCTGCGAAACGTCGTGAATCAAATAGGGTCGGCATGAAGCGACACAGAGCACAGGAGTCAGAAGAGACTACAGAAAAACGTCGTGCGTCAAATAGGGTCGGCATGAAGCGACACAGAGCACAGGAGTCAGAAGAGACTACAGAAAAACGTCGTGCGTCAAATAGGGTCGGCATGAAGCGACACAGAGCACAGGAGTCAGAAGAGACTACAGAAAAACGCCGTGCATCAAGTAGGGTTGGCATGAAGCGACACAGAGCACAGGAGTCAGAAGAGACTACAGAAAAACGTCGTGCATCAAATAGGGTCGGCATGAAGCGACACAGAGCACAGGAGTCAGAAGAGTCTACAGCAAAACGACGGGCAGCAGATAAGAGTCATAAAAAACGACACAGAGCACAGGAGTCAGAAGAGTCTACAGCAAAACGACGGGCAGCAGATAAGAGTCATAAAAAACGACACAGAGCACAGGAGTCAGCAGCGACTACAGCAAAACGACGGGCAGCAGATAAGAGTCATAAAAAACGACACAGAGCACAGGAGTCAGCAGCGACTACAGCAAAACGACGGGCAGCAGATAAGAGTCATAAAAAACGACACAGAGCACAGGAGTCAGCAGCGACTACAGCAAAACGACAAGCATTAAATAGGGTCGGAATGAAGCGACAAAGAGAACAGGAGACAGCAGAGACTACTGCGAAACGCCGTAAAACTGCAAGGACAATTATGAACAGATGCAGAAGAAAAAAACAAAGCGAAGAAGCGACGATTGATAAGTGCGCTTCAACTTTTTTATCTAAAATAGCCGAGGGACCAATATATGCTTGTATCTCCTGTTGTCGGCTGCTCTATAGATCAACTGTTAGAGAGCTCAAGGTTGAGAATTACACAACAAATGAAGATACAGAGAAAATACTAAACTGCACAACTGGTACCCAAGTTCATGGTAAATATTGGGTATGTATGACCTGCCACAACGCTCTCAAGCAAGGGAGAGTCCCAACACAGTCCTGGGGAAACAACCTGGAGCTTGATGAGGTGCCGCCTCAGTTGAAAGATCTGCGGCCATTGGAACTGAGGCTCATCAGCCAAAGGATCCCCTTCATGAAACTGGTTGGATTGCCAAGAGGAGGACAGAAAGCCATACATGGTAGTGCCGTGAATGTTCCAACTAAATTACAGACAATCACATCGCTTTTACCGAGACTTCCAGCAACAGCTGAGGTGGTGCCACTGAAGTTGAAGCGACGTCTTTGCTATCAAGGTCATTACATGTATGAGTAAATTCGTCCCAAGAAAGTTGTGGATGCCCTGGTATGGCTGAAGGACAACAACCCTCTCTACAAGGACATCACCATTTGTCCTGACTGGGAACGTGAATGGGAGGGCGATGATCCTGATTTGTGGGAAGCCATGACAGGAAGAATAACAGACAACAGGGACAGGGAGGTAACATCCAGCACCAGAGAGGATGGTCCCAGTACAGCAAATGACCATCATGCTGAAACTGCTTTAGAAACAGAAAGGGGGGACATTGATTTGGAAGAAGAGGAAGACAGGATTTCGTTTGAGCAAACAAGTCAGCTACGTGGGCTTCCGTACGACACCATGCTACAAGATGAGCGCGTAGCTGACGGGGAGTGCACATATTCTGTGGCGCCTGGAGAACATCAAAAACCATGCCCATTTCTCACTGATGAAAAGTTCGAAGAGATGGCAAACCCGTCAAAATACCCATTTGGTCGTGGTGGTTTACTCCAGGAGCGAAGTACAAATATCACACCTCGAAAATACTTCAATCAAAGACTTCTGCACCAGGATGGAAGATTTGCAAGGGATATAGAGTACTTATTGACCGCCCAGTATACAGTAGAAGCAAAACAAGTCAGAGACTCTATTCAGATTTCTATGCGGCAAACTCGAGGTCATACTTTCCAAAATAAGACAATAAATGCTGTAAGGTAGCTTGGGCAAAGATGTTCGTAATTATATGCATGTTATGCAAATGAGGACTTAATTTGCATTATTAATGAGGACATTGTATAATTCCATTGTTTGCAATATAACTGGACTTCAATAAATGTAACACTTGTTAATCATGATAGGTGGAATATAAGCAGAAACCAAATATGGTAATGAGGAACTTATTTGCATAATTTATGTACAAATTGCAAAACCTCTTTATGATTAATGATGGGAATTTTATTATTCTGACATGTGTACGTTAGTCAATGATGAACAACACCATGCATAAATTATGTTAATGTTCATTCATTGCATAAAATTTACAAAAGCTCTAAATTTTCATGGAGGTATGAGGTCGCCGAACTCTAGTTACACATATTTTTGACTGTAACTTTGCTTAAAATTACAAAATCCCAAAAACAGAAAGTTTTATTTGCCTCTGAGATGACGAAAAATATAAAAATCGAGAATTTGCCATGGCACTTGCGGCCCATCTTATCAAGAGTAACTTATGGTCAAATTGAAGGCCTTCCTTGAAACAGAAAATAATCGTCTTTGGAAGCAAAATCGAAACAAAACAACTATCTCAATTCAAACGGGAAGATTCAAACTATCTAAAATTGCGAATTTAATCTTATTTTGAATACATTTTCCTTGTCACAACATCTTGTTTATTTTGAAATATTTTACGGTTAGCAAATAGTAGGCCTCTTGTAACCCGATACTCTGTCGAACTCGCATAGCAACGGGAAAGAATACCCTAGCAACCGACCGCCGTGCTGGCTGGCGAGTTCAGCAAGAAGCTTGGGTCCCTGGACATGGTTTTTGATGCGGAAAGGGCCTTCTTCGATGTGAAAAGAGGCTTCTTCGATTGATTTTCCAAGGAGCAGACTACTGGTGTAGCTGTCATCCGATTCATAGTTACGATCCCCGTCAGACTCATCGTAGTCGTAGTCACAGTCATCATGAAAATCATAATAAAGACCCCTGCCGAACATGACGGTTGTTCACCTGATGCTCTACTATGAAATCTGCTGGACAAAATAATACGACGAAATGTCATCATGACTGTAAGGACACACACAATGATGCAACGCAAGTAGTAGTAGAACTGCGCACGGCATACATACCGTCATACGTTACCAAAGTCCACCATGATCAACAATTATATGGCTAATATATCGCTTCTAAAACTAGCCCACCAACCTGCAAATGATTTCAATGTTCAGTCCTACCCTCAGAGAATGTTTTAGAAAATACCAGTGTAGTACTACGTTGATGTTTTTAATACAACGGTTCGTGGACGTTTTAGTGCATTTAATGGTACCAAACCTCAAATAAAAGCCACCCGAAACCAGAAAACGTTACAGCTTCCGTGTACCAGTTTCAGGCGGTGCGCGCAGGATTATGGGTTATGGTATTTGGTCAAAGTTCAGTTAATGAATTATTGATAGTAGTTTCACATGAACTTTAGTTCGGCCCCTTGCGGAGGCCAATATACAGCAACCTCCATATTCATCATGAAATAGACTTTCTGATGGAATAACACACAAAAAAATTGTGTTCAACTTGGGTTTTGCTTATCTTTAGCCGGTTTGGACTTTTGCATGCACGGGCTTCGATATACGAGACGTTACAACCTTAAGTTAATGTCACACATTATCACACATATATGGTACGTAAAGTATACCCGTTACTTCAATGTCGTCTACCTGTAACTTTATGTGTGGGATCAACACCTATGGTATATCTGGACGATTTTATGTAGTTATTAGTATATATGACGCCGGTAAAAATTCATGGCCATCTTATTCGAGGACAAGGTTAATGTTATCCATGTATCCGGGCAAAAGGCACCTTCTCTCTGCGTGCCAAGAGCGCCGCTAAGCGAATTCAAACAGAACAACAGGAGAGCAATATTGCAAATACGATTTTACATTCGTAAATAACTTCGTCAGGTTGGCAATTACTGTAAATGCAGAAATGTTCGCGGTGGATTAATGTTCGCGGTTTTCGCGGTGACCACTTTACCGCGAACTTAAAACCACCGCGAACATTTTTCTATTATGATATTAGATTGCAGTCTATGGCGTTGCCACGAACTTAAATTCACCGCGAAAATTCCTTTTTCCCGCTACCTCGAAATTAAATCCCCGCGAACTTAAATCCATTTACAGTACACATATAGTGAGGTTCTTTTGGCACAACCAAGGAGTAGCTTACGTCCAACGTTTCGATGTCTATCAGACACCATCATCAGGGTAGAATGACTGGAAACTACCTCTCGCTGCTACCCACAGTCGACAAATCCTGGTAGAGGCTTCGTGGGTCGGCCAATGTATTTACTGGCCGGCCGACTCCTCTAGCGCACTATCGACTCTATTTGTCCAATTTCTACAATTAGACCACCGATCCACGAAGCCTGGTAGAGGCATAGCTAGAGCTTTATTGGTCGACGTCGTACGATATGATAAACCTTTATTATGCTTTACACACACTTCAATAGAGGATGACTCATTTACCTTACTTTTAATCAAACAGCTTTAATCCTGTATAAGAAGCATTTTATCAGTTTCATAAATGAATGAATGAATGAATGAATAAATAAATGAACTAATGAATGAATGATTTTATAAGGAAGCATAAAATTTAGAAGGGCAATGAGAATCGGTCTCCCCTCCAGAGAATCGCAATGTCGTTCCGCAGGGGACTTCTGAAACATGTTCAAACTCAATGTTAAGACTCACGTAGAGATGTCCTAGTTAAAAAAGAGACCTCAGTGTCATCACATAGATAATTCCATTTGAAAGATTGTTGGGGCGGAGGACCAATTTTGACGATTCGACCAAATAGCTTAGAATCATATCTTAGGGCCGTAAAAATCGGGCTATCCTGCTAGAAGTCGCCGTATCGTTCCCCAACCATTTCCGAAACACGTTCAGACTCATCAGGAATCGGAACCCAGCTGTTCGCCCATCTCTTGTCCAGAGTAGATTATGACGCAGTGTCCTGGGTACGAGAGATCGAAGATGGTGGACCGATCAAAACATGCCGACAAGTCGCGTAGTCTTGAGAATCGCATTTGCTCTTCGTACCTTGGATACCACTTGCAGTCGACAAAGGCGGCGCCTGTTGTGGGCTTACATGATATGGCTGGGTTTCTTTTCTTAAATTTGGGCACGTGGACACCATGCATAACCAGGATTTTTGACGTCATTTCAAGGGGAATTTGAAGAAGAAGTATCTCCGCGATGGACGCCTCAGGTGCTACACATATGTATGAGGTGGGTGGCTGTCACGTTGCAACTTGTAAAATATCATTAAAGATAAAATCATCTTCATAACGGGCCATTTAAGTTGATGTTAACACATGCGTTACATACGTTAGCCTATCTCAACGTCTATCTAAACCTGGTGCCTCCCAGGGATTAGAAATTCATATTTAGATTAGCAGATCCAATTCCTCGTTAATATGTAAATCAATCTTTTGCCAAACACCTGATTTTTGCCTACCACTGCGTCACCGTGATATGATCGCGATCGCTCGTATTTAGGAATCTGCATTTAAAACATTGCATCAGGTAATATTTGTAACGTTACTGTTTTGAATATTTGGTCCGCATATGAAAACTTTACCCCCCCCCCCAACCCCCCCCCCCCCCACACACACACACAATCTTCCAAATGGAGTGATCTATTTGATGGCAATGGCTTTTATTAACTAGGATGTACGTGAGTCTTTACAACGCGATTCAAGATGTTATGGAAGTTATTGTGGAACGTTACTGTGACTTTCAGGGGGACGGACCAATTCTCAGTCCTATTTGGTCCGCCCGTGAAACGCCGCCCCCGTGACAAAATTGGAGCAAAGTTCTGACAATCGGTGTTATTAACTCGGACATAGTCTTGACATTGCGATTATAAATGTTTCAAAGTGGTTGCAGGATGATTCACCGATCTTTCAGAATTGAATGTAGAACGATATGTAATCTAAGAAGTTTTACGCTACGATGATGTGATATGACGGAATTATGACGTCATCAATTTGATTGTATTGGCCGGACCCATGAAAGAAGTTTTCTCAGAAAACTTCAAGTTATGCTACAAAAAATTAACAGCTAGTGCAGATAACAGAATGATAATGTTTGTTACGACTTGTGTTGCCAATTGAAACATCCATGACGTCAAAACGACGCCTGCTTCCCCCCTGTAGTCGTATCAGTCTGGTATGAACTGTCTGTCTTGTACGTTTCGTATGTCTTTTTTATTTGGATGTGTCAAGTTGGCAGGAGTGGGTTGGTGGGAGCTCGGCGGACAAGTAACCTGTTGTGGGTAGCTTGACACATCCCTTTTTCTTTCCTTCTTCTCTTGTATGTTCTTTGAAATGATGTAAAAAAAAGAAAAGAAAAAAATGAAAACAGTGAAAAAACGTCTTGTCTCTCTTGTCTAGTTTTCTTTCTTTTTTGATTTTGTTATACCCCCATAAA
>NC_049991.1:2370655-2371615 GCF_000003815.2 Branchiostoma floridae | reverse complement strand
GTATCATTGGAAAGCTATCTTAGTAAGGAATAGAAAGGTGCAAACCGCAATATCTTCGGATAATTCCTCCTCGAGATATTCTTGAGTATACGGACCCTGTTTAGGCGCAACCGCTAGCTCCTTTCTTGAGACCCCGCCTGTCACGGCACCGGGTAGGGTGATGACTTAATGTCGCGATTTTAGCTTAGGCTTGAAGTTCCGGCCTGGCAGACTTGGTATCATTGGAAAGCTCCCATAGTAAAGAATAGAAAGGTGCAAACCGAAAAATCTTCGGATACTTCCTTCTCGAGATATTCTTGAGTATACGGACCCTGTTTAGGCGCAACCGCTAGCTCCTTTCTTGAGACCCGGCCTGCCTCGGCATCGGGTTGGGTGATGACTTAATGTCGCGATTGTAGCTTAGGCTTGAAGTTCCGGCCTGGCAGACTTGGTATCATTGGAAAGCTCCCTTAGTGAGGAATAGAAAGGTGCAAACCGCAAAATCTTCGGATACTTCCTTCTCGATATATTCTTGAGTATACGGACCCTGTTTAGGCGCAACCACTAGCTCCTTTCTTGAGACCCGGCCTGCCTCGGCACCGGGTTGGGTGATGACTTAATGTTGCGATTGTAGCTTAGGCTTGAAGTTCCGGCCTGGCAGACTTGGTATCATTGGAAAGCTCCCTTAGTAAGGAATAGAAAGGTGCAAACCGCAAAATCTTCGGATTCATCCTTCTCGAGATATTCTTGAGTATACGAACCCTGTTTAGGCGCAACCGCTAGCTCCTTTCTTGAGACCCGGCCTGCCACGGCACCGGGTAGGGTGATGACTTAATGTCGCGATTGTAGCTTAGGCTTGAAGTTCCGGCCTGGCAGACTTGGTATCATTGGAAAGCTCCCTTAGTAAGGAATAGAAAGGTGCAAACCGTAAAATCTTCGGATACTTCGTTCTCGAGATATTCTTGAGTATACGAACCCTGT
>NC_049991.1:2368843-2369950 GCF_000003815.2 Branchiostoma floridae | reverse complement strand
TTCAGTTCAGTTTATTTATTTATCCAGGAAAATACATCGCCTTCTGGCGTTTTTCAATACCTCCTGGGAGGCCGGGAGACCCCAACATAAATTAACACAAAATCCAACAACTGAATCAAAATTGACATCAAAGGTCAAACTTAAATAACTAAACGTCAGTGTCAACTATTTACAATACAAATAACGTAGGGTGATGACTTTAGAACGCGATTCCAAGTTAGGCTTGAAGTTCCGGCCTGGCAGACTTGGTATCATTGGAAGGCTCATTTAGTAAGGAATAGAAAGGTGCAAACCGCAAAATCTTCGGATACTTCCTTCTCGAGATATTCTTGAGTATACGAACCCTGTTTAGGCGCAACCGCTAGCTCCTTTCTTGAGACCCGGCCTGTCACGGCACCGGGTAGGGTGATGACTTAATGTCGCGATTGTAGCTTAGGCTTGATGTTCCGGCCTGGCAGACTTGGTATCATTGGGAAAGCTCCCTTAAGCCCCGGTCACAAGAATCGTACGACGTCCTTGCGATGGCATATTACGCCTATCGCACGATGATCACAGTGGATCGCAGCTAAATCGTAAGCAAAATCAGCCATCGCAGAGCATCGCAGAGCATCGGATGATGTTCAAAATTTTTCCAGCGTCGTACGATTTTTCACTTGTGTCTCTTCTGTATAGCCGTCCGAACGTTTTTGTGCTTCTTTAACCAACAAAATGTGGACATAGCTGTTGAATACCTTCCTATAATATCTTAAACTGTAAAAATAAATTAAAAAAGACCATGACAACAAGAGTATTACAAGCAAAAGTTCAAATCAAGCGTGAGTACTGGTATGGTTATCTCGGCCTGCTTGCCGGCTCTACGTGTCAGGCTCTTTCGAAGATTGTATCATGATATGCTATCAACAAAAAGATGCCATCATACAAAAATCATATCATAAGCATTATATCATATATATTTCCGACTCATAGAGCCTGCCTTTATGTTTGAGTTGTCCCCATGGTTATTACGATTATGGTAAACTGACCCGAGACCGACGAGAGCTGAGATTTGATCTAATTATAAACTCACGTGCATGAAGCGATCCCGTCTAGGAATCAGAGGTGTGCGGG
>NC_049991.1:2366058-2368034 GCF_000003815.2 Branchiostoma floridae | reverse complement strand
GGTGCTGACTTAAGAACGCGATTTCAAGTTAGGCTTGAAGTTCCGGCCTGGCAGACGTTGTATCATTGGAAAGCTCCCTTAGTAAGGAATAGAAAGGTGCAAACCGCAAAATCTTCGGATACTTCCTTCTCGAGATATTCTTGAGTATACGAACCCTGTTTAGGCGCAACCGCTAGCTCCTTTCTTGAGACCCGGCCCGCACGGCACCGGGTAGGGTGATGACTTAATGTCGCGATTATAGCTTAGGCTTGAAGTTCCGGCCTGGCAGACTTGGTATCATTGGAAAGCTCCCTTAGTAAGAAATAGAAAGGTGCAAAGCGCAAAATCTTCGGATACTTCCTTCTCGAGATATTCTTGAGTATACGAACCCTGTTAAGGCGCAACGGCTATCTCCTTTCTTGAGACCCCGCCTGTCACGGCACCGGGTAGGGTGCTGACTTAAGAACGCGATTCCAAGTTAGGTTTGAAGTTCCGGCCTGGCAGACTTGGTATCATTGGAAAGCTCCCTTAGTAAAGAATAGAAAGGTGCAAACCGCAAAATCTTCGGATACTTCCTTCTCGAGATATTCTTGAGTATACGAACCCTGTTTAGGCGCAACCGCTAGCTCTTTTCTTGAGACCTGGCTTGCATGGCACCGGGTAGGGTGATGACTTAATGTCGCGATTGTAGCTTAGGCTTGAAGTTCCGGCCTGGCAGACTTGGTATCATTGGAAAGCTCCCTTAGTAAGAAATAGAAAGGTGCAAAGCGCAAAATCTTCGGATACTTCCTTCTCGAGATATTCTTGAGTATATGAACCCTGTTTAGGCGCAACCGCTAGCTCCTTTCTTGAGACCCCGCCTGCTCGGCACCGGGTAGGGTGATGACTTAATCTTGCGATTGTAGCTTAGGCTTGAAGTTCCGGCCTGGCAGACTTGGTATCATTGGAAAGCTCCCTTAGTAAGGAATAGAAAGGTGCAAACCGCAAAATCTTCGGATACTTCCTTCTCGAGATATTCTTGAGTATACGAACCCTGTTTAGGCGCAACCGCTAGCTCCTTTCTTTCGACCCCGACTGTCACGGCACCGGGTAGGGTGCTGACTTAAGAACGCGATTCCAAGTTAGGCTTGAAGTTCCGGCCTGGCAGACTTGGTATCATTGGAAAGCTCCCTTAGTAAGGAATAGAAAAGTGCAAACCGCAAAATCTTCGGATACTTCCTTCTCGAGATATTCTTGAGTATACGAACCCTGTTTAGGCGCAACCGCTAGCTCCTTTCTTGAGACCCGGCCTGCATGGCACCGGGTAGGGTGATGACTTAATGTCACGATTGTAGTTTAGGCTTGAAGTTCCGGCCTAGCAGACTTGGTATCATTGGAAAGCTCCCTTAATAAGAAATAGAAAGGTGCAAACCGCAAAATCTTCAGATACTTCCTTCTCGAGATATTCTTGAGTATACGGACCCTGTTTAGGCGCAACCGCTAGCTCCTTTCTTGAGACCCCGCCTGCCTCGGCACCGGGTAGGGTGATGACTTAATGTCGCGATTGTAGCTTAGGCTTGAAGTTCCGGCCTGGCAGACTTGGTATCATTGAAAAGCTCCCTTAGTAAGGAATAGAAAAGTGCAAACCGCAAAATCTTCGGATACTTCCTCCTCGAGATATTCTTGATTATACGAACCCTGTTTAGGCGCAACCGCTAGCTCCTTTCTTGAGACCCCGCCTGTCACGGCACCGGGTAGGGTGCTGACTTAAGAACGCGATTCCAAGTTAGGCTTGAAGTTCCGGCCTGGCAGACTTGGTATCATTGGAAAGCTCCCTTAGTAAGCAATAGAAAGGTGCAAACCGCAAAATCTTCGGAAACTTCCTTCTCGATATATTCTTGAGTATACGAACCCTGTTTAGGAGCAACCGCTAGCTCCTTTCTTGAGACCCCGCCTGCACGGCACCGGGTAGGGTGATGACTAAAATCGCGATTGAGCTTATGTTTGAAGTTCCGGCC
>NC_049991.1:2362869-2365630 GCF_000003815.2 Branchiostoma floridae | reverse complement strand
CCTGGCACACTTGGTATCATTGGAAAGCTCTCTTAGTAAAGAATAGAAAGGTGCAAACCACAAGATCTTCGGATAGTTCCTCCTCGAGATATTCTTGAGTATACGGACCCTGTTTAGGCTCAACCACTAGCTCCTTTCTTGAGACCCGGCCTGCCTTGGCACCGGGTAGGGTGATGACTTAATGTCGCGATTGTAGCTTAGGCTTGAAGTTCCGGCCTGGCAGACTTGGTATCATTGGAAAGCTCCCTTAGTAAAGAATAGAAAGGTGCAAACCGCAAAATCTTCGGATACTTCCTTCTCGAGATATTCTTGAGTATATGAACCCTGTTTTGGAGCAACCGCTAGCTCCTTTCTTGAGACCCGGCCTGCCTTGGCACCGGGTAGGGTGCTGACTTAATGTCGCGATTGTAGCTTAGGCTTGAAGTTCCGGCCTGGCAGACTTGGTATCATTGGAAAGCTCCCTTAGTAAAGAATAGAAAGGTGCAAACCGCAAAATCTTCGGATACTTCCTTCTCGAGATATTCTTGAGTATACGAACCCTGTTTAGGCGCAACCGCTAGCTCCTTTCTTGAGACCCGGCCTGCCTTGGCACCGGGTAGGGTGATGACTTAATGTCGCGATTGTAGCTTAGGCTTGAAGTTCCGGCCTTGCAGACTTGGTATCATTGGAAAGCTCCCTTAGTAAGGAATAGAAAGGTGCAAACCGAAAAATCTTCGGATACTTCCTTCTCGAGATATTCTTGAGTATACGGACCCTGTTTAGGCGCAACCGCTAGCTCCTTTCTTGAGACCCGGCCCGCACGGCACCGGGTAGAGTGATGACTTAATGTCGCGATTGTAGCTTAGGCTTGAAGTTCCGGCCTGGCAGACTTGGTATCATTGGAAAGCTCCCTTAGTAAGGAATAGAAAGGTGCAAACCGCAAAATCTTCGGATACTTCCTTCTCGAGATATTCTTCAGTATACGAACCCTGTTTAGGCGCAACCGCTAGCTCATTTCTTGAGACCCGGCCTGCCTTGGCACCGGGTAGGGTGATGACTTAATGTCGCGATTGTAGCTTAGGCTTGAAGTTCCGGCCTTGCAGACTTGGTATCATTGGAAAGCTCCCTTAGTAAGGAATAGAAAGGTGCAAACCGCAAAATCTTCGCATACTTCCTTCTCGAGATATTCTTGAGTATACGGACCCTGTTTAGGCGCAACTGCTAGCTCCTTTCTTGAGACCCCGCCTGCCTTGGCACCGGGTAGGTTGCTGACTTAATGTCGCGATTGTAGCTTAGGCTTGAAGTTCCGGCCTTGCAGACTTGGTATCATTGGAAAGCTCCCTTAGTAAGAAATAGAAAGGTGCAAACCGCAAAATCTTCGGATACTTCCTTCTCGAGATATTCTTGAGTATACGGACCCTGTTTAGGCGCAACCGCTAGCTCCTTTCTTGAGACCCGGCCCGCACGGCACCGGGTAGAGCGATGACTTAATGTCGCGATTGTAGCTTAGGCTTGAAGTTCCGGCCTGGCAGACTTGGTATCATTGGAAAGCTCCCTTAGTAAGGAATAGAAAGGTGCAAACCGAAAAATCTTCGGATACTTCCTTCTCGAGATATTCTTGAGTATACGGACCCTGTTTAGGCGCAACCGCTAGCTCCTTTCTTGAGAACCCGCCTGTCACGGCACCGGGTAGGGTGCTGACTTAAGAACGCGATTCCAAGTTAGGCTTGAAGTTCCGGCCTGGCAGACTTGGTATCATTGGAAAGCTCCCTTAGTAAAGAATAGAAAGGTGCAAACCGCAAAATCTTCGGATACTTCCTTCTCGAGATATTCTTGAGTATACGAACCCTGTTTAGGCGCAACCGCCAGCTCTTTTCTTGAGACCCCGCCTGTCACGGCACCGGGTAGGGTGCTGACTTAAGAACGCGATTCCAAGTTAGGCTTGAAGTTCCGGCCTGGCAGACTTGGTATCATTGGAAAGCTCCCTTAGTAAGAAATAGAAATGTGCAAACCGCAAAATCTTCGGATACTTCCTTCTCGAGATATTCTTGAGTATACGGACCCTGTTTAGGCGCAACCGCTAGCTCCTTTCTTGAGACCCCGCCTGTCACGGCACCGGGTAGGGTGCTGACTTAAGAACGCGATTCCAAGTTAGGCTTGAAGTTCCGGCCTGGCAGACTTGGTATCATTGGAAAGCTCCCTTAGTAAAGAATAGAAAGGTGCAAACCACAAAATCTTCGGATAGTTCCTCCTCGAGATATTCTTGAGTATACGGACCCTGTTTAGGCTCAACCACTAGCTCCTTTCTTGAGACCCGGCCTGCCTTGGCACCGGGTAGGGTGATGACTTAATGTCGCGATTGTAGCTTAGGCTTGAAGTTCCGGCCTGGCAGACTTGGTATCATTGGAAAGCTCCCTTAGTAAAGAATAGAAAGGTGCAAACCGCAAAATCTTCGGATACTTCCTTCTCGAGATATTCTTGAGTATATGAACCCTGTTTTGGAGCAACCGCTAGCTCCTTTCTTGAGACCCGGCCTGCCTTGGCACCGGGTAGGGTGATGACTTAATGTCGCGATTGTAGCTTAGGCTTGAAGTTCCGGCCTTGCAGACTTGGTATCATTGGAAAGCTCCCTTAGTAAGGAATAGAAAGGTGCAAACCGCAAAATCTTCGGATACTTCCTTCTCGAGATATTCTTGAGTATACGGACCCTGTTTAGGCGCAACCGCTAGCTCCTTTCTTGAGACCCGGCCCGCACGGCACCGGATAGAGTGATGACTTAATG
>NC_049991.1:2361392-2362399 GCF_000003815.2 Branchiostoma floridae | reverse complement strand
CTTGGTATCATTGGAAAGCTCCCTTAGTAAGGAATAGAAAGGTGCAAACCGCAATATCTTCGGATACTTCCTTCTCGAGATATTCTTGAGTATACGGACCCTGTTTAGGCGCAACCGCTAGCTCCTTTCTTGAGACCCGGCCCACACGGCACCGGGTAGGGTGATGACTTAAAGTCGCGATTGTAGCTTAGGCTTGAAGTTCCGGCCTAGTAGACTTGGTATCATTGGAAAGCTCCCTTAGTAAGGAATAGAAAGGTGCAAACCGCAAAATCTTCGGATACTTCCTTCTCGAGATATTCTTGAGTATACGGACCCTGTTTAGGCGCAACCGCTAGCTCCTTTCTTGAGACCCCGCCTGTCACGGCACCGGGTAGGGTGCTGACTTAAGAATGCGATTCCAAGTTAGGCTTGAAGTTCCGGCCTGGCAGACTTGGTATCATTGGAAAGCTCCCTTAGTAAGGAATAGAAAGGTGCAAACCACAAAATCTTCGGATAGTTCCTCCTCGAGATATTCTTGAGTATACGGACCCTGTTTAGGCTCAACCACTAGCTCCTTTCTTGAGACCCGGCCTGCCTTGGCACCGGGTAGGGTGCTGACTTAATGTCGCGATTGTAGCTTAGGCTTGAAGTTCCGGCCTTGCAGACTTGGTATCATTGGAAAGCTCCCTTAGTAAAGAATAGAAAGGTGCAAACCGCAAAATCTTCGGATACTTCCTTTTCGAGATATTCTTGAGTATATAAACCCTGTTTTGGAGCCACCGCTAGCTCCTTTCTTGAGACCCGGCCTGTCACGGCTCCGGGTAGGGTGCTGACTTAAGAATGCGATTCCAAGTTAGGCTTGAAGTTCCGGCCTTGCAGACTTGGTATCATTGGAAAGCTCCCTTAGTAAGGAATAGAAAAGTGCAAACCGAAAAATCTTCGGATACTTCCTTCTCGAGATATTCTTGAGTATACGAACCCTGTTTAGGCGCAACCGCTAGCTCCTTTCTTGAGACCCGGCCTGCACG
>NC_049991.1:2360436-2361292 GCF_000003815.2 Branchiostoma floridae | reverse complement strand
AAGCTCCATTAGTAAGGAATAGAAAGGTGCAAACCGCAAAATCTTCGGATACTTCCTTCTCGAGATATTCTTGAGTATACGAACCCTGTTTAGGCGCAACCGCTAGCTCCTTTCTTGAGACCCGGCCTGCACGGCACCGGGTAGGGTGATGACTTAATGTCGCGATTATAGCTTAGGCTTGAAGTTCCGGCCTGGCAGACTTGGTATCATTGGAAAGCTCCCTTAGTAAGAAATAGAAAGGTGCAAACCGAAAAATCTTCGGATACTTCCTTCTCGAGATATTCTTGAGTATACGAACCCTGTTTAGGCGCAACCGCTAGCTCCTTTCTTGAGACCCGGCCTGCATCGGCACCGGGTAGGGTGATGACTTAATGTCACGATTGTAGCTTAGGCTAGAAGTTCCGGCCTGGCAGACTTGGTATCATTGGAAAGTTCCCTTAGTAAGGAATAGAAAAGTGCAAACCGCAAAATCTTCGGATACTTCCTTCTCGAGATATTCTTGAGTATATGAACCCTGTTTAGGCGCAACCGCTAGCTCCTTTCTTGAGACCCCGACTGTCACGGCACCGGGTAGGGTGATGACTTAATGTCGCGATTGTAGCTTAGGCTTGAAGTTCCGGCCTGGCAGACTTGGTATCATTGGAAAGCTCCCTTAGTAAGGAATAGAAAGGTGCAAATCGCAAAATCTTCGGATAATTCCTCCTCGAGATTTTCTTGATTTTACGAACCCTGTTTAGGCGCAACCGCTAGCTCCTTTCTTGAGACCCCGCCTGTCACGGCACCGGGTAGGGTGCTGACTTAAGAACGCGATTCCAAGTTAGGCTTGAAGTTCCGGCCTGGCAGACTTTGTATCATT
>NC_049991.1:2359275-2360336 GCF_000003815.2 Branchiostoma floridae | reverse complement strand
CGAACCCTGTTTAGGCGCAACCGCTAGCTCCTTTCTTGAGACCCGGCCTGCATGGCACCGGATAGGGTGATGACTTAATGTCACGATTGTAGCTTAGGCTTGAAGTTCCGGCCTGGCAGACTTGGTATCATTGGAAAGCTCCCTTAATAAGAAATAGAAAGGTGCAAACCGCAAAATCTTCGGATACTTCCTTCTCGAGATATCTTGAGTATACGGACCCTGTTTAGGCGCAACCGCTAGCTCATTTCTTGAGACCCCGCCTGCCACAGCACCGGGTAGGGTGATGACTTAATGTCGCGATTGTAGCTTAGGCTTGAAGTTCCGGCCTGGCAGACTTGGTATCATTGGAAAGCTCCCTTAGTAAGGAATAGAAAAGTGCAAACCGCAAAATCTTCGGATACTTCCTCCTCGAGATATTCTTGATTATACGAACCCTTTTTAGGCGCAACCGCTAGCTCCTTTCTTGAGACCCCGCCTGTCACGGCACCGGGTAGGGTGCTGACTTAAGAACGCGATTCCAAGTTAGGCTTGAAGTTCCGGCCTGGCAGACTTGGTATCATTGGAAAGCTCCCTTAGTAAGCAATAGAAAGGTGCAAACCGCAAAATCTTCGGAAACTTCCTTCTCGATATATTCTTGAGTATACGAACCCTGTTTAGGCGCAACCGCTAGCTCTTTTCTTGAGACCCCGCCTGCACGTCACCGGGTAGGCTGATGACTTAATGTCGCGATTGTAGCTTAGGCTTGAAGTTCCGGCCTGGCAGACTTGGTATCATTGAAAAGCTCCCTTAGTAAGAAATAGAAAGGTGCAAACCGCAAAATCTTCGGATACTTCCTTCTCGAGATATTCTTGAGTACACGGACCCTGTTTAGGCGCAACCGGTAGCTCCTTTCTTGAGACCCGGTCTGCACGGGACCGGGTAAGGTGATGACTTAATGTCGCGATTGTAGCTTAGGCTTGAAGTTCCGGGCTGGCAGACTTGGTATCATTGGAAAGCTCCCTTAGTAAGGAATTGAAAGGTGCCAACCGGAAAATCTTCGGATACTTCCTTCTCGAGATATT
>NC_049991.1:2356433-2358856 GCF_000003815.2 Branchiostoma floridae | reverse complement strand
TCGAGGATATTCTTGAGTATATAAACCCTGTTTGGAGCAACCGCTAGCTCCTTTCTTGAGACCCGGCCTGTCACGGCTCCGGGTAGGGTGCTGACTTAAGAATGCGATTCCAAGTTAGGCTTGAAGTTCCGGCCTTGCAGACTTGGTATCATTGGAAAGCTCCCTTAGTAAGGAATAGAAAGGTGCAAACCGCAAAATCTTCGGATACTTCCTTCTCGAGATATTCTTCAGTATACGAACCCTGTTTAGGCGCAACCGCTAGCTCCTTTCTTGAGACCCGGCCTGCCTTGGCACCGGGTAGGGTGATGACTTAATGTCGCGATTGTAGCTTAGGCTTGAAGTTCCGGCCTTGCAGACTTGGTATCATTGGAAAGCTCCCTTAGTAAGGAATAGAAAGGTGCAAACCGCAAAATCTTCGCATACTTCCTTCTCGAGATATTCTTGAGTATACGGACCCTGTTTAGGCGCAACCGCTAGCTCCTTTCTTGAGACCCGGCCTGCCATGGCACCGGGTAGGGTGCTGACTTAATGTCGCGATTGTAGCTTAGGCTTGAAGTTCCGGCCTGGCAGACTTGGTATCATTGGAAAGCTCCCTTAGTAAGAAATAGAAAGGTGCAAACCGCAAAATCTTCGGATACTTCCTTCTCGAGATATTCTTGAGTATACGGACCCTGTTTAGGCGCAACCGCTAGCTCCTTTCTTGAGACCCGGCCTGCCTTGGCACCGGGTAGGGTGCTGACTTAATGTCGCGATTGTAGCTTAGGCTTGAAGTTCCGGCCTTGCAGACTTGGTATCATTGGAAAGCTCCCTTAGTAAGGAATAGAAAGGTGCAAACCGCAAAATCTTCGGATACTTCCTTCTCGAGATATTCTTGAGTATACGGACCCTGTTTAGGCGCAACCGCTAGCTCCTTTCTTGAGAACCCGCCTGTCACGGCACCGGGTAGGGTGCTGACTTAAGAACGCGATTCCAAGTTAGGCTTGAAGTTCCGGCCTGGCAGACTTGGTATCATTGGAAAGCTCCCTTAGTAAAGAATAGAAAGGTGCAAACCACAAAATCTTCGGATACTTCCTTCTCGAGATATTCTTGAGTATACGAACCCTGTTTAGGCGCAACCGCCAGCTCTTTTCTTGAGACCCCGCCTGTCACGGCACCGGGTAGGGTGATGACTTAAGAACGCGATTCCAAGTTAGGCTTGAAGTTCCGGCCTGGCAGACTTGGTATCATTGGAAAGCTCCCTTAGTAAGAAATAGAAATGTGCAAACCGCAAAATCTTCGGATACTTCCTTCTCGAGATATTCTTGAGTATACGGACCCTGTTTAGGCGCAACCGCTAGCTCCTTTCTTGAGACCCCGCCTGTCACGGCACCGGGTAGGGTGCTGACTTAAGAACGCGATTCCAAGTTAGGCTTGAAGTTCCGGCCTGGCAGACTTGGTATCATTGGAAAGCTCCCTTAGTAAGCAATAGAAAGGTGCAAACCGCAAAATCTTCGGAAACTTCCTTCTCGATATATTCTTGAGTATACGAACCCTGTTTAGGCGCAACCGCTAGCTCTTTTCTTGAGACCCCGCCTGCCTTGGCACCGGGTAGGGTGCTGACTTAATGTCGCGATTGTAGCTTAGGCTTGAAGTTCCGGCCTTGCAGACTTGGTATCATTGGAAAGCTCCCTTAGTAAGGAATAGAAAGGTGCAAACCGCAAAATCTTCGGATACTTCCTTTTCGAGATATTCTTGAGTATATAAACCCTGTTTTGGAGCCACCGCTAGCTCCTTTCTTGAGACCCGGCCTGTCACGGCTCCGGGTAGGGTGCTGACTTAAGAATGCGATTCCAAGTTAGGCTTGAAGTTCCGGCCTTGCAGACTTGGTATCATTGGAAAGCTCCCTTAGTAAGGAATAGAAAGGTGCAAACCGAAAAATCTTCGGATACTTCCTTCTCGAGATATTCTTGAGTATACGAACCCTGTTTAGGCGCAACCGCTAGCTCCTTTCTTGAGACCCGGCCTGCCTTGGCACCGGGTAGGGTGATGACTTAATGTCGCGATTGTAGCTTAGGCTTGAAGTTCCGGCCTTGCAGACTTGGTATCATTGGAAAGCTCCCTTAGTAAGGAATAGAAAGGTGCAAACCGCAAAATCTTCGGATACTTCCTTCTCGAGATATTCTTGAGTATACGGACCCTGTTTAGGCGCAACCGCTAGCTCCTTTCTTGAGACCCGGCCTGCCTTGGCACCGGGTAGGGTGCTGACTTAATGTCGCGATTGTAGCTTAGGCTTGAAGTTCCGGCCTGGCAGACTTGGTATCATTGAAAAGCTCCCTTAGTAAGGAATAGAAAGGTGCAAACCGCAAAATCTTCGGATACTTCCTTCTCGAGATATTCTTGAGTATACGAACCCTGTTTAGGCGCAACCGCTAGCTCCTTTCTTG
>NC_049991.1:2354932-2355712 GCF_000003815.2 Branchiostoma floridae | reverse complement strand
CAGACTTGGTATCATTGGAAAGCTCCCTTAGTAAAGAATAGAAAGGTGCAAACCACAAAATCTTCGGATAGTTCCTCCTCGAGATATTCTTGAGTATACGGACCCTGTTTAGGCTCAACCACTAGCTCCTTTCTTGAGACCCGGCCTGCCTTGGCACCGGGTAGGGTGATGACTTAATGTCGCGATTGTAGCTTAGGCTTGAAGTTCCGGCCTGGCAGACTTGGTATCATTGGAAAGCTCCCTTAGTAAAGAATAGAAAGGTGCAAACCGCAAAATCTTCGGATACTTCCTTTTCGAGATATTCTTGAGTATATGAACCCTGTTTTGGAGCAACCGCTAGCTCCTTTCTTGAGACCCGGCCTGCCTTGGCACCGGGTAGGGTGCTGACTTAATGTCGCGATTGTAGCTTAGGCTTGAAGTTCCGGCCTTGCAGACTTGGTATCATTGGAAAGCTCCCTTAGTAAGGAATAGAAAGGTGCAAACCGAAAAATCTTCGGATACTTCCTTCTCGAGATATTCTTGAGTATACGGACCCTGTTTAGGCGCAACCGCTAGCTCCTTTCTTGAGACCCGGCCCGCACGGCACCGGGTAGAGTGATGACTTAATGTCGCGATTGTAGCTTAGGCTTGAAGTTCCGGCCTGGCAGACTTGGTATCATTGGAAAGCTCCCTTAGTAAGGAATGGAAAGGTGCAAATCGCAAAATCTTCGGATAATTCCTTCTCGAGATATTCTTGAGTATACAGACCCTGTTTAGGCGCAACCGCTAGCTCCATTCTTG